>NC_060965.1:5628196-5668196 GCF_910589235.1 Vespa crabro
GAATGGTCTTCAATGAAAAAGTATTATAACGGTGAGTTATTTTTTTTTTCTTTTTTTTTCCTTTTTTCTTTTCTTTCTTTTTCCTTTTTTTCTTTCCTTTCTTTTCTTTTTTCTTTTTTTTTTCTTTTTTTTTTCTTTTTCTTTTTTCTTTTTTTTTAAGAACATTAACCCGAACGTATTGATTTATCATAAAATTGAAAATTCGATCGATTTTAAAACAAAATTTGTAAATATATATTTTTAATATATATTTGTTTGTATAAAACATGTGAATATTTATATATACACACATGTATATTTATATATATATATACATATACATATATTATATATAATATTATATTCATAGAAACAACGAGGATTTCCGAACATAAAATTGTTCGATATTCAAATTTAAATAAAGAATTGGAAAACGTGGAATCCAATCGTGACGATAGTAAAATCGGTAGAATCGGTGCACATCTCTGGAAGGTGTCGACTTGGACAAGTTTTGTCATGATATTGTATATAACGAGTTTCACTGGCACATACGTGAACTTTTATTTCGAATTATCAGACCGATACGAGTGGAACAAGTGAACGTAACACCTATCTGTCCGAGACCAATCGCTTGGAAATCAAAAACCTATTTCAAGTATCGAGAGCTTTACCATTTACCAGCTGTACCATTCGAATGTCAGACGAAACGTGTTAAATATGATTCGAAAGAATCAAATTCGTCGATCATACTGGTTTGATAAAGAATTTGATTTGTTTTTTTCCTTTTCTTTTTTTATCCTTTTTTTCCTTTTTGTTTTTTTCTCTTCTTTTTTTTTTTTTTTTTTTTTTTTGAGGCAACATATTATATAACAACGACAACATATTCTATGTTTGACAACAACTTCTTATATTATGACATTAATTAATGTAATCTATTGATCAATTAATTTTCATTGATAATCAGATAATGAAACCAATAAAATGAATATGCGTGATTGAAGAATTTATTCCTCTTATATTTCATAGAATGATTTGAATAGTTCATTTTTCAATGACTATCTAAAAACGACCAAGAAGGTACATCTCTTTTCTCGAGTCACAATAGGAAGTCTTTGCCAAGTTTCTCTCTCTCTCTCTCTATCTCCCTGTCTCTCTTTCTCTTTCGAGAGAACGTGTTAATTTAATAAGCCAATTTGGGAAGTCGCCAAAATTTCTGGGCTTTTGGTTTTTTGTCCAGGATAAATTCTACGGTCTTAACGCTTTGTAAAATAATTAATAACTTAATTATTGCATATCAAAGGTACGTACTTTCTCACTATATTGTTTTTCTCGTTTTAAAATTGTATTAAATAATGTCGACAAAAAAAATGACAATCGACCTATTTAATTAATTTATTCGATCTATGCGATTACTATCATTAGACATTTCACGAATTCATTTTAAATTAATATGAATTAATTTATCTCATCTTTAATCGCTCATAATTTCAGGATTATTTGTCAGATAAAATAAATGATCTGTCTATCTATCGATCTATCTATTTATCTATCTATCTGTCTATCTACCTGTCTATCTATTCGTCTATTTCATTCTAAATCATTCAGAGAAATATATAAAAACTTAATAACTACTTTAAGATATGAAACTAAATTACTTTTCCAGAATCCGATATTCATTTCCTCTCTTAGGTATCTCGATTTTCTTTTCGATCGTGTTGCCACTCTTCAATCCTTAAACAACCCTGATCGTTGCACGCTCGTAATAAGGCTCGTTACGACGAAGGCTCTTAATTAAGAACGCGAATTGAGAAAGAGTAAAAGGGCAAAAGGAAATAAGCAGAGAGAACGATTAGAACTCGTTAAAAGACTCGACGTCACTCGAATATAAAGCAAAACTTCTAATACTTGTAAAAGGATCAGAAAAGGGAAGTAGAAAAAAAAATGAAGATTAAACAAAAACAAAAATAAAAACGAAAAAAAAGAAAAACGAGAAAAAAGAAAGGGGTGGGGGCAGGGTAAAAAAAAGGAAGAAAAGAATAATAGAAACTCTTCAAACGGAGACGCAAGCAAAAAAAGAAGAAGGGAGGAAAGAAAGAAAGAAAGAAAGAGAAAACAAAACAAAAAAAAAAATAAAGAGGAAAACGTAATGAATGAAAACAAAAGGAATCAGAAAATGAAAAAGAGTTTTTTTTTTCCGACATGATTTTTCTTTTTCCCAATGCAAAACAAAAGTTTATAGACAACCGTGACTGTTTTACCGATGTTCCAGACGAATGTATTCTTTCTCAATATTTGTTTTTTTTTGTCTTTCTATTCAACGTAATACAGAAAAGTTGATAATACACGAACGTGTTACTCAATGTGTGGTGAGAACTTTTAACAGACATATGGAGGGAAAGGATGGGGATTAAAAAGAAAGTAATCGTATCGAAGATGTATGTATATGTATATATACTTATATATGTATCAGGAGAATAAAACAGTATCTAAAAAAGTATCTAAATACATGAAATGGAAAGATGATAGTAAAACATTTACAGTCATTGACGACATACTTTTCTAAACTATTTTCTTCTCAATATGCAAATGTTGTTCTTTTTAAACAGTTTTTTAGTTTTACTGAGAATTATATCTATGTTAAATGAATTTATATTTTTCTATTTTTCAATAAACTCATACATTTCAATATATATATATATATATATATATATATATATACATATATATATATATATATATTTATATATGATGATAATTTTGCTAAATTATTAACCTGTATTAAATCATAGATACTACATGAATAAAAAAGTTCGCGATTGTTTACGTAATTTATAAATACGTTTGTACTTTATCTATAAACGAATCGGAGTCCTTGAAAACATAAACAGTCTTTAAGAGGACAACCACATGAACCTTCGTTGTTGTATTCATTGCGATCATCAGTTTAAAACGAACAGTCGAAGACAACGGTACTTGAAATTAATTCGTGAAATAAGAAAATTATTTAACGTAATAAAATATATATGTATATATATATATAAAATCGTATTTAATAAATCTAAGTAATTAACATTGTAATAAAGACAATAGTTCGCGTTTATAAGAGGAAAAAAATTGTGGTATCATTGTGTATGATAAAAAAACAATATTCGTGAAAATATTGGAAGATTGGTGACAGCTTATGATATCGTATAAATTTATAAAAATAAGATATAACCATTGCAGATATGGACTAAATATATTGATTGTAAATAAAAGAATTTCATTTTCAAACTATTAATGATATCTAAGATAAAATTCGTCTTATAAATAATTTGAATATTAATTGGACATAAAATACGAATTGTTTTAATTTAAAGCATACGTACAAGAGTATTGAACAGTGTTTAAAGTTAAAAGTTTAAAGTTAAAAAGTGTTATTTATTTATTGACGAATCAAAGTTCAATAGGGTGTCGTATAACAGAATTTGGTATGTCAGATGTCGCTAAGGTGAAGACCTTAACCCAGAATGCAACTTTAGAACACTCAAGCACTGTGATGTTAATATAATGGTATCGGACATGATTCTCGTGAAGCGCTCTAGAATCAATTTGGAACATTAATGTATAAATAAATATATATATATATATATTAATATTATTTTTATTTATTAATTAATATATACATAAATTATTATTTACATATCAAAATTATTTTTTATTATACTAATCATAATACTAATCAATTTGAACTATTAATAACACATATATATATATATATATATATATATATATATATATATATATATAAATTATTATTCATATATCAAAATTACTTTTTATTATATTAATCATGATATTAATTAATACGAATTATTAATAACATCAATTTTATCAATATTTTATTAATATTGATAAAATGATAATAAGATGAAACATATGTTAAATGAAAAAGATTTTTTATAAAATATATATTATAAATGAGACATAAAATGGCGTTAAGCAAAAAGAACATAGTAGACTATGAGCCAGCTGTGGCATATCGTAGTATGATCGAAAGATATATTTTAAAACTATTAAATTCATAATTCTAAGTAATAATCGTTATCAGAAGAAGGTTACCACGAGAAAGTAACTATCGTAGATAAATGTTCATTCATTATCCGTACCATAGTAATTAAACGGCGGTATCCCGCAACAATCCATGTCTGCCCATAAGGGTGTAAAATCCACACACAATACTATATCTACCACCTGGCGTGTTTACAACGAATGGTCGATTCGACGAAACTTATTACAGTTGGTGAGTTTAACGAAGTACTATAGCAACGACACAGATGTACATAGTGTTAGATAGAAAGAGAGATAGAAAGAGAGACATGTTATACGTACTTATCTATCGTATTGTTCAAAGGTATAGCTAGAGAGTTTTCTGTTTCTTTAGATAGGTATTTCGTTTTTCTTTAATAGAAGAATTCGATATATCGATGATGAAAGGACAAGGAACATGACGTACGACCATAGATTTTCTAAGAATCGTAACGACGACGATACTACCTCGTAAAGTTTGCCTTTGATACATCCCTATGGCAATTCTATAGAAACGGTGTCTTGTGTCTTCTATATATGAAATAACTTTTAAAGAAAAAGAGAGAGAGAGAGAGAGAGAGAGAGAGAGGTAGAATGAGTGAGTGAGTGAAGAATCACAAACTCCTTTTTAGCTCTACAAGGTTCTCTTAGTTCAATAAGCTTTCCATCTTGTAAAACTTCGATCTATCCATTATCTTTCCATGCGTATAGTTACCATAGTGTTCTATACTATCCTGAAAGCTATTAATCGTTTATAATCGTTAATAAACGAGAACGGACGAGAGTTGGCGAACCTTAGATACCATGGGATAAGCCGTCGAAAAGTTTTCCTGTTTCTCAAAGCTGAGAGTGAGGCAAAATTAGGCTATAAATTAGTAACAAAATATATATGCATATGTGTATATATATATATATATATATATATATATATATATATATATATAATGCATACATACATGTGTGTATATATGTATGCATTTGTATATGAGAGAAAGAGAGAGAGAGAGAGATAAAGAGAATGAGTATACGATACAAAGCATATCTCGTTGCAAAAGCATGCTGCAGATAACAACGAGAGGGCAAGAAGATATATTAACGATCACGTTGCTTCTTCTCAAAGTATACTCTTGTTCGATTTGTCTTCAGAAAGTTCGTTCGTCGAGTAACAAGTGTTTATAACCCGGAAGACGTCCTTCTCACGTTCCACTCCCTCGTTAGACCTCGAAAAGTATTCAGACCTCGGCAATATAACGAACGGCATCTTTGCATGGCATCGGTCTTGCGTTCCAACGAATAAATAAGCTCCTTTTACGAAGCTTCTTCTACCCCCTCTTGTTTCTTTTTCTTCTTGTTGTTATTTTTTGTCGTTGATGTTGTTATTCTTCTTTTGTCTTTCTTTCTTTAGTTCTTTTTTTTTTTCTTTTTCGTTACTTTTTCTTTTCTTTTTCTTTCGCTTTTCTGTTCTTTTTTTCTTTCTTTCTTTCTTTCTTTTTTTCTTTTTATGTCATTACCATTTCTCGTGCCAATTGCATTAAGACGTTCTTTTCCGTTTTCTTTATTCCTTTTCTTTCTCTCTCTCTCTCTCTCTCTCTCTCTCTCTCTCTCTATATATATATATATATATATATATATATATATATCTTTCTCTTTATTTTTTTTATTTTTATCTTTATCTTTATTTTTATTTTTATTTTTATTTTTATTTTTATTTTTATTATTTTTGTTTTTCTTTTTTAATTTTCGTTATTCCTCCATTACTGAAGAAATTACAAGGAGTATAACATTTATTAAAGAGAAGAAAGAATAGATAAGAGTAAGATAGAAATAAAAAATATAAAGGAGTTAATTAAAAGAAAATCATTACAACTCTGGATGATTAATAATTGGATTAATAAGTGACACATTGGATTAGAATAATAATCAATATTGTCAATGAGTAATAATAATTGGACAATAAATGGTCCCTCAATTGTCGATAGTATTTCATGAATGGTAATAATACCTTATACTTGAATTCATCTGAATTTGATATCCCACAGCATTCCATTCATCGTGATATGTAACCGGATCCAATTGCGTAGCTATCACTGGTATTCGATGGAAAATATTTTTTCAAAAGGTTTCACTTTTCTACCAATCGTCTCCGTTGCATTTCGTTCGAATAGTTCGAGAAGTTGGTAAAATATTTAGATCGTTGATACGCACCGAACTATGTTATAGAATATACAGACACAGGCATACATACACGTGAGGCTGGGCGCATACACACACACACATACGTAGACAAGCACCATACGCATATGGATGTTCGTTTATTTATTTAGATTGGATAAATAAATATTATTGTGCGCCGTGCTTCGATTGCTACTCTTTAAAAATTTATCCATAACGCATACCTATATATTTACGTGCATACATATTTGTCTTATACTTTAATAAAAAAAAAAAAAAAATAAACAAAATAAAAAAAAGAAATAAAAATAAAAATAAAAATAAAAATAAAAAAAAAAAATAAAAAAGAAAGAAAAAATGTATATATCAAATGATATTTTTTATCGTTCGATCAAGTATACGCGATAGAGGAGAAATAGAAATAAAAAATGAAAAAACGAATGAAAAAAATAAAAACAAAAATGTATTTTTTTTGTCATGATTTCATAAACGATCATGCGACAATAAGAAAAAAAAAAAAAAAGAAAAAATCCTAAGCGTCTGAAAGAGGATAACAAAGGGTGAGAGGAGTTGTATCTCTTAGAGTCTCTCATCTTTTCCTTCAGAATAATGCATCAGTTGGACAACACGTGATATAGACATGAGTCCTTGACATAGCAATGATGTAACGATAAGAGTATAAAAAAAAGAAGCATAAAGAAAGAGCATTATCTATAATGGACATTTTTTCAGCTTCTTGTACACTCTGAATTAAATACATCGTTAGGTATATAATCTGTTAAACGTAACATTGTGCACAAAGAATCTGATTCAAGAATTAAGATTAAAGTTTTATCGTATTAAAGATAAGTATAGTGACATGGCAATCATCGATAATTTTTAAATTAGGATGACAATTGTCTATGTTAAAATTAGTGAAACAATTGTTTGTCATTTGGTCTAATAATTTATTTCACCCTTTATAAAAACATCCCTCCTTATGGCTAATCGAAAGAAACATTATATTATAGAAATTTTTTTATTGTTTTTTTTTCGACTTTGAATTAGAGATTGTTTTTAAATTTCTTCAAACAATAAAACGTAATGATGGTAAAAATATAAAATATCGATAAATTATGAAATTCGTTGCGATATAGATGGAATAGAGAGATAAAAAGAAAACGAAAAAAAAAAACAAAAAGAAAGAAAAAGAAAAACGAACAATAGCTCGTCACAACGATCTACGATCGTTATCAGGAAATTACAATCGATTGTTGAAATCAGCGTGAATAACATTTAAACTTGGTCAAGTGTCTTTGAGAAACATCGTCGATATTCTACAAGAACGAATTTACTATTAATTTTATTTAATTTTACATTTGTAAGGACGAATTAAATGTTAATTAATTATTTCATCGTCCTTCTGGTAACCAACGAACGTGTGATATGATTAATTGCAAGAAGAATTTAAAAAATTTCACTTGTATAATTTTTTCTATTTTAAATAAATCATCAATGATCTGGAAAAAAAAAGACATATAGAAAATGAGAAATATATGAGAAATATTTTCTTCTTCAAATGAAATAATTTTGTTTTAAAATATATTCAATACAACGTGAAATTTAAACAAAAAAAAAGAAAAATAAAAAAATAAAAAATAAAAAAAAAGAAAAAGAAAAAAGAAAAAAAAGAAAATGAAGAAGAAATTTAATCAAATTAGATCAAACACAATCCTTTTTTTTTCCTTTTTTCTCTCCCCCCTACCTACCTCCCATCTCCATTGTCGATTGATCGGTGCTTAGATTTGATCTCGATAAAATACGATCGTTACTCGAGCAGGCTAACACAGTTTATCAGGGAATTTCGTGACAGCGGGCTGCCAGTGATCCTTCGTTCGCCATCGATCTTGCATTTCAGCAGTGTCAAGGTAAACCACGCTTTCGCGTTGTTGCGTTCTGATAACACTAATCTGTAGTTACTGGCCGGTAGGTCGATATTCCCGCGTTTCGAGGCTCTCGTGCGTGAGTCTACTGTACTACGAGAGAGACAGAGACAGAAGGATGGAGAGAGAGAGAGAGACAGAGAGAGACAGAGAGAGAGAGAGAGAGAGAGAGAAACGGTATATGTATACACAAATACATGTAGATGGAACATCGTATGGTGTCCTATAGCTCTCGTCTACGTGTTGTACGTGTTACCTATGTGTAGATAGGTATAGCGAATAGCAACATTATCGGTAAATCCGTTACAGAGTCGTGCATCCTATGCGTTTGCTAGGTTGCATCTACCTAGTACGAGAGAGAGAGAGAGAGAGAGAGAGAGAGAGAGAGAGAGAGAGAGAGAGAGAGAGAGAGAGAGAGAGAGGAGGGTGAAGGTTTGCTAGGGGTTGGAGTGAGTAAACTACAATCGAGAGGAGAAAGAGGAAACGAGAGAGTGGGAGAGTTTGAGTATGCAACGAACTAGCTGCGACAAAATAGGCATGCGGTCGCGTTTCAAACCCCGGATACGGCCATTCTGTTTTCGGGTTAATGTTCGCCACTCGTTGTGTCTACCTTTTGATTCCGCACGAGGAGACCGGATATAAATAGTCAAGCTATTGTTCTACAACGATGGGCGAGGCCAATCGAAATTTTCCATTCGGTTAAATCTGCTATTCTTTCTATGTATTTCTTTTGGTTTCTAATTTAGAGAAAAAGAGAAAGAAAGAGAATGTGAATGTGCGCGCGCGTAGTGTGTACTATAACGATGATTTGAAAATGAAGGGTTAGTAAGGGATGGAATGTTAGAAAAACGAAGAGTTGCATTTTTTCTTTTTTTTGTTTTTGTTTTTTTTTTTTTTAATCTTATTTATTATTCGTTTACGATAAAATTTTGTAAATCTCCACATTAAACATTAAACTTATTACATTTGTAAATGGTTGTAATTGTTTTAGCATTTTTTTCTTTTATTTTGTTTTTCTTTTTCCTTTTATAAAATATGATTACACACGATGGACTTATTTGATTCGATATATTTATTTCATTGCTTTTTCTATCGCCGCTAAATCTTTTAATTCATGATAGATTGAAAATTGAAAATTCAATCTTATTTTGAATTTATTATTTCTTTTTCTTCTTTTCTTTACTATTTTTTTTTTGCTTTTTTCTTTTTACGAAATAAAAAAGTTCGAGTAAAACGTTCGTGTACTTTTAACAATGTACTTTTTAAAAGTGTACTTCTGTGAGTGTACTTTTAAAAAGTGATTTGTGGAAATATTAAAACAATAAATTGTATTGTTATTTCATCTTGTGTTAAATCCTCAAAATGATCATGCAATTACGTATGTTCTTTTCGGTTTTTATATCATTGATGATTTTTTATAATATTCAATTAGAAATTGAATATTATTTCGAATTGATATATTTTTCTTTTTTTTTCCCCCTCTTCAAAAATTCAAAGACTTTTATGAGAGTACGGTATAAGAACAATATCTCGTATGTAATTTGTTTCAATTATATCTAAATCTAATTACGGAAATTAATTAATTTAATTCGATTCCCTTTATCTTCGAAACTGGGATGGCGTAATCCGTTCAGGTATTCGTCGAAATTTCCATAGAAATAAATTAACGTAAATGGGAAGCAGTGTATCGCGAGTTCATCGATTTAATATTGCTTGCGTACTCGTTATTCCCTGATTACACAGGAAATTACACGGATTCAGTTTCACGTTCTGAACGCTAAAGCGATCGGTTTTGTTAGAGGGGCAATGAGTGCAACGATCCTCACTGATCCTTTTAATAACGTCGTTCGCACGTGGGATGGCTCTTGTCCAACTCGACAAGACATACAAAGTTTCAATAATTCGATCGAATCTGTTCGAAATGTTGAAAATTCAAAGTAAGCGTGTGAACGAACGAACGAACTAACGTACAAGTAAGTGAGCGAGTAAAGAGTGTACGAGTAAGTAAGTAAGTAAGTAAATAAGTAAGTAAGTAAGTAAGTAAGTAAAGTAAGTAAGTAAAGTAAGTAAGTAAGTAAGTAAAGTAAAGTAAAGTAAGTAACTAACCAAAGTAAGTAAGAAGATAGACAAGAAAGAAGAAAAATAAAGATATGAAATCAAGTAAGAGAATTCATGGAAAATGGAGTCGTGAGTAGATCGAGTAAGTCTGGCATGTCCACGTCATAAATCTGAGCTACTCGAGAAGCGTGAGAGGTGCAAGTTTATAACGTGATAGTGGCCCGAGGAGCAAAAGTGAGAGACGAGGCGATCGTACCGACAGATTGTGCTTCTGATAAAAGGAGAAGAAGAGAGATATATGAAACTGAGTTCTCACTTCTAGAAATAGAAAGAGCGACCGAGAGAGAGTGAGAGAGAGAGAGAGAGAAAGAGAAAACAGAGCAACGAGCACGCGGCCAGCACAAAAGTTATTAAATTTGATTAGAGCTCAGTGCGAAATGCTGTCTAGGAGGTAGAGATGAAGAGAGATAGAAAGTATGAAATAAAGAATGAAAGAGAGAGAGAGAGAGAGAGAAAATGAGACAGAGAGAGAGAGAGAGAGAGATGAAGAAATAGTGAGATAGAATGAGATAGACAGCGAAAGAGAGAGAGAGAGAGAGAGAGAGAAATAGAAGGGAAGGTGGATTTCACCTGGGAATGGCGCTAGGTCTGGGCTTGCGAAATAGGACGAGTTCCAAACTGTTGGTATGGGTGCCTCGGGTATCCGCGGCTTGTAACGTTCCTTTCCATCCTCCCCCCCGTTCATTCGCTTTTCACCCTTTTCGCTCTCGGATCATATTAAACAGGCCCCGTTAAACTTCTTCCGCGGTACGAGTATTACGATAGTTTCGACGATTTACCTCATTGTCGCCGACCAAGAGAGAGAGAGACCATGCCGTCCTTTTACCATCCGACACCCTCAACCTCCCTCCCTCTCCTTCTCACGGCCTCTCATTCCACTACCAACCCACAGTCGTTTCAGAATACCGAGCGTGTTTCGTTAATGCATTCGGAAACTTTTGCTATGCGTTGTATTTCGTGCCACGAACGTGGCCGATACGAATTTGCACGGTTCAGGTTGGAGCAACGCTCTATGGAGTTGTACTTCTCTCTCTCTCTCTCTCTCTCTCTCTCTCTCTCTCTCTCTCTTTCTCTCTTTCTCTCTTTCTCTCTTTCTGTTTCTGTTGTTCTTTGAGTTTTACTTATATCTAACTTGTAGTATACAAATCTAATATATGCTGGTATTTTCTGTGATATATTATATGAAAGTACAGAGATATTGCGTTAATATATTATCGTAGTTGGTCATTGGCTCATTATTATTGCAGTTATATATTATATAGTTGTATTATATATTATACCGCAGTTGTGTACTAGCGTAGAAGAGAGAACAGTTTACGTTATGAAGTAATAAAATATTATCAATAATGTATATATATATATATATATTATTATTATTATTATTAGTAGTAGTAGTAGTAGTAGTAGTATATCGCAGTATATTTAAGTTATTTAATTTTTTATTAGAATTACATTCGTTCGATTTTTTTTATTTAAAAATTTTCGAGAAACAACGATCAAAGTATTTACTCTCTTTTTTTCTCTCTTTCTCTCTCTCTTTCTCTCATTCTTTTTGACCTAACTGCAACGAGATCAAGTTTGAAGAAATAGAAAGCTCAGCTCTAGTAGATACCTAATGATGCTCCTGTTGTATCACGATTTCCTAGACGTTCCATTTTTCCACAAAGATGCGCAACTGTATCGAAACGATTCGCGAAACTTTCTCGATCGACGAACGAATCGCCTGGGAACACTTCGAACTTGATTTACGAGGAAAAAAGTGAGAGAGAGAGAGAGAGAGAGACAGAGAGAGAAAGGTGTAAAGCTTAGCTCACACGCAACGCCGGTCAAAGTGGATTCTTGCGATCATACGTATCTATATATGTATTATATGTTGTAGTATATGTGTTCTCTCGCGCGTAACATCGTCAACTTCTCTTCTATTCTTTTTTTTTCTTCTTTTCTTTTCTTTCTTTCCTTTTTCTTTTTCTTCTTTATCTTCCTCCTTTTTTTTTATTTCTTCTTTCCTTCTTTCAACACGAGGACGTTCACCACTTCGAAAATTACATCATTCTTTACAACGTGTACGTCGGCGTTCTTCTTTTCTTGACAAACGATCTCCGTGAACAGCTAACAAAATAGAGAAAAAGAGAGAGAGAGAGAGAGAGAGAGAGAGAGAGAAAAAAATTCTCTCTGCTACTTCTAATCCAATTCTTTAAAGAGTTACAAACGTTGCAAGATTTCAAATGGAATAGAATAATGTGTATTTTATCTCTTTTTCAATATGTTGACTTCTCTTTAACGATTCCAGTTTCGTTCGTTTTTCTATTTAAACACAAATTTATATTACTAATAATATAAAAATATATTTATATATATATATATATATATATATTATAAATATATATTAAAAATAAATATAATATTATAACATTAAAAATTTATTTTTATTTAATGAAAAACATGATAATCGATAAATCTTAAATGAAATTATATTATTCGTTTAACGACGAAAGATATATCAATTTAGATTTAGAAAAGTATAAATGTTTGTGACGTTAGATAAATTTCTAAAATTCTGTCTGTAGATCTATAATTGAATTTCTTTTTATCTAATATAACTTACATTAGAAAGTTATATATCCTATTACTTATATTTTAACATAAATATAATCAAATACAATGTATCAAGTATAATTTATATTTAGAAAATGTAAAAAAAGTCTTGAATATAAGGTAACTATAAAGAGGATTGGATAAAAATTGTTAAATCAGTCTCGAACTTTTTGGGTTTTGTAGTTTTAGAATCTGACAGAAGAAAAAAAGAAAGAAAAAGAAAAAAGAAATTAGTTTAAAAAGTCTCAAGAAAGAACAATTGATTTTATAAAACTCTTACAAAATTTTTAATTCAATCTTTGTAATGTTTGTATAAAATACAATGTAAACGATGAAAATACGTATAAAAACGTGCTCATATATAATAATTTCCAAATTATATGAATATTAGGAAGCATTAAAGGCAGACAATTAAATTCGATATAATTGATTCTAATAATGAATACGTAAGAACAATAATATATAATAATGAGGAAAAGAGAGAGAGAGAGAGAGAGAGACAAAAAAAAAAAGAAAAAGAAAAAGAGACGGAATGTCAATAGGAATGCAACAAGAGTAGCTTATTTACTCTTATACGATGAGATTCAATCGAGAAATCGGCGTATTGTAGGAAGCTTGGTGCTATGGAATCCGTTTAAGCCAGAAAGCTCGCGCTTTCGAGCTTTAGACAAGAGAGGATGTAGTTCGATGGTCGTTGAATCCTCTTTCTCTCTCTTTCTCTCTCTCTCTCTTTCTCTCTCTCGTTTACTCTATCTTTCTCTCTCTTTCTCTCGTTCACTCTCGTTTCTTTTGCTTTCTCTTGGAAAAGGATTTCCAAGAGGGTTGTTGGATGGTAGGAGAATGTAAAAAAGGGGGTTTGAAGAGAAGGGATGAAGGGATGATAAGAGAAGCGTGAAAAAAGGCACGCGTAGACTTGCCTAAGTGCACGAGGAACAGTCTGACAGTCGGCGTTCTAACGTAAGCTTTACTACTACTATTACTACTACTACCACTATCAATAGTACTAGTACTAGTAGTAATAGTAGTAATAGTTGTAGTAGTAGTAGTAATGGTAGTAGTAGCGGTAGTAGTAGTAGTAATGGTAGTAGTAGCAGTAATGGTAGTAGTAGTAGTAATGGTAGTAGTAGTAGTAGTAGTAGTAGTAATAGGATACACTGAGACGGACTATGGTATCAGACAGTGGTGCAGCACATATGTAGGTCAGCCTTGACTGCGACACTACGTGCTCTGTAAGTCGAGAAGAGAGAAGAACATCGACGAAGGGTCGTATAACTTCCAACTGGTAGGGGAAAGTCGACCGACACTTCTTCTTCTTCTTCTTCTTCTTTTTCTTCTTCTTCTTCTTCTTTCTTCTTTCTTTTTTTCTTTCTTTCTTTTCTTTTCTTTTCTTTTTTTTTGTATCCCTCTTCTTAACGCCTCTATCTTCTTTCGTATCTTCATCGCGACCTTCATCTCTGAACGTTTTAATTAATCGTCGTGGGACTCTGTCTCTCTTCGTAAAGAAAGGTCAGGAGGTGTCCCTTTTATTTCATTGAATGAGTTTACCTAAATGAATGGAAATTTGAGCTTCAAGAACACGTTTCGAAGTTTCTATCTTCTTAAGATTTAAAGCATAAAAGATAAATGCATAAACGTGATGAATATAACACGCGCGTGTCTCTGTAACATAATTTTCCTTTTACTCCCTTTTTCTTTGTACTTTTTTATTTCTATATATTTTTCTCCTTTATGAAATTAATCTTGAACGTTAGAAATGAATTGTAAATTTTAAATATCATAATTTCTTATAACTATAATATTCGTTTTATAAATATTTTTGTTAAAACAAAAAAAAAAAAAAAAGAAAAATAGGATCATGCATTTAACGGGAAATATCAAAGATGATTAATATTATCGATCGTTATTGCTCTCATTTATCACGATGATATCGTTACTCATAATAAAATTATTGATTTGAATTACAGATTTTCATTTTTTTGAACGTCAATATTGCAAATATAAAAATGATGAATTAAAATTTCCTTTAAATCGATAAATTCGATGGATAGGTTAATAAAAAGATTTCGAAGAAAATTATTAAATATAAAGATTAAAATATAGATTCTACAACTATACGCATATATACGCATTATGATAAATTAAACGTAATTAATTTTATAAAAAAAATAAATAAATAAAGAGAAAGAGAGAGAGAGAGAGAGAGAGAGGGAGGGAGAGAGAGAGAGAACGATTTTAAAGAGGGAACGATATTTGAAAGATAAGAATCGACTTCCTTTATCTTGTTTCTTTTTCTCTTCACTTTCTGTCTTTTCTCTTCCTCATCCCTTCCTTCCCTTTCAGTCAATCGTTCAACCATTCGTAAAGTTACAATTCGGAAAGTTTCGTAAAAAGGACGGACAACGACGTTCGCTCTCAACGTTTCGTATATCTATGAAGGGTTTCGTTACGGCTAAAGAGAGCACGGCCGATAACGTTCGAGTAGAAAGTTCTTCCTCCTTCTTCTCTCTCTCTCTCTCTCTCTCTCTCTATCTATCTATCTATCTATCTCTCTATCTCCCTCTTTCTTTATCTCTTTCTTCTTCTCTATTTATCTTTATCTCACTCTTTCTTTCTTTTGCTCTTTCTATTTCACATTCTATTTCTCATTCTGGAAAAACTTTCTAATAACTCGTATCTCTTATTCACTTTCTTTCTCTCTTTCTCCCTCTCTCTCTCTCTCTCTCTTTCTCTTTTTCTCTTTCTCATTCTCTATCTGTCCTTTTCTCTCTCGTATAATTCAACAATGTGAGTAAGACTTACGTGATTCCGACCTTTTGAATTTTCGCATGCGAAAACAACATTCCCCGTAGTTTTCAAAGGAAAATAAGCTCGCGAAGATAAGGATGGAAGAAGGTCCAAAAGGAAAAGAAAACAAAAAAAGAAAAAAAAAAAAGAACGAAAAAGGAAAAAGTGAGATAGAAAATTCTTTTCGTTCCAAAGAGAACAACGACGAATTTTTCGCGAAGGTTTCATTTTCTTCAGAATCGTTTTCGTTCAACCATGTGCTGCTTCGTCGTGAAAACACGACGTATCCTTTTCTCTCTCTCTCTTTCTCTCTCTTTCTCTCTCTCTCTCTCTCTCTCTGTCTCTCTTTCTCACTCTCACTCTCTCTCTCTCTCTCTTTTCGTAGACGACTCTTTGCAAATCGTCGACGATAACGCCGAACGGCTCGCTGGGAGTCGTTAAATTATATGCGAGAGCCGAAATTCGCAAGAGTCGTGCCAGGTTTTATCGTTCTTATCATTCGTACCACCTTCTTCAGGGCTTTTCTCTTCTCTCTCTCTCTCTCTCTCTCTCTCTCTCTCTCTCTCTCTCTCTCTCTCTTTCTTTCTTTCTCTATCTTTCTCTTTGTTTTTCTCTCTTTTTGAACTTTGCATCCTTTCTAACAATCCAAATCGTGATTTCTTCCTTCACTTGCTCCTTTCGTGTATATACCTCTAACTAAAGTTACTTCTTAGGTCGATAAGATTTAATTAACACCTTGTTAATCATTTGAAGAAATCTCTTTACCATTATTTAAATAGGCACATGTAAACGCGTTTATTATTATTATTATTATTATTATTATTATTATTATAATTATATTATATTATATATTACATTATGTCTTGATAATATATAAAAACGTTAATTACAATAATGATAATGATAATGTTAAAACACTATTTATATTTATTATTCGTAATATTTTCGTTTAATGAATAGAAATTATATACGTACATATATATATATACGTGTATATATATATATATATATATATATATATATATATATATATATATATATCAATGCCAATTTATTTATTGAAATGATGTCAAAGCAACGTAGTTATATCGAATTATGAGTTTTCTGAATGAAATGAAATCGTTTTAGGTACTTGACCGACGATATCCCTTGAAATTATGTTAGCCAAAGTGGTACTATCATGCAACGTAGTTTCCGAAATCTCTTGCAATATCAATTACCAGCTTTCTAATTACATCCGAATTGAGTTTAACACTGAGAAAACTATATCAACGTTAACCTGTTCGCTTTCATTTGACGTGATCAAACGATATGTTCAAACGCTTTATCGAAACGTTCCTGAATTTTGAAAATTTCTGATGTAAAATTGTGCATAATATAACAATGTTAGATAATACTTATTTTTTCGTTTACTCTTTTTCACTCTCTCTCTCTTTCTCTCTCTCTCTCTCTCTCTCTCTCTCTCTCTCTCTCTCTCTCTTTCTCTTTCTCTTTTTATCTTTCATACATAAATAGGATTATTTTACATAATACATTTTTACCCTACCCTTTTAATGCAACAACCACTATTATAGTAGGAAACGAGATTATATTTCCGAGATTTTCGTTTAACTCTTTTGCTAGACCGAATTTTCTTTGTTACAAACAAGAAAAAAAAATGTTATAAATATAAAGTATATGTATTAATATCAGTGAGAGATAATAAATATAATATGTATGTATAATACAGTCAAATCTAAAATTAATTAATTTAATTGTACAGATAATTTTTCAAAAGAACATAATATATATTGTTAATATTTTAGATATAATTCTTTTAGATTTAGACGAAATTTTCAAACTAATCATTATCGTTTTCTACATATCATTAAATCTTAAAGGATATTCATAGTGTATTAGATTTGTAAAGTCGATTCATTTTAAACATTTTCACGATAGACTGTACAATATATACGTGTACGTAATAATTTCGTAAAACGTTCATAAAATAATGGGCTTTCAAAATCGATTATCCGCAATACTTTACGAAAATATAGCGTGATTAACTGCGTCATCGTTAAACTCACTTTTATGCGGGTGTTATACGATCGTAAATCGAAAATCGGATTTTATAAACGAAAAAGAAGAAATAAAACGAAAAAAAAGAACAAATGTGAAATTAAACAAAAAATGAACCTAAAAAAGTACATAAATACACAAAAATATGATATAATCGGTCATCAATTTAATTGATTTGTTTTATTATTAACGTGATAATTATTAGTTTCCTCATAATAAGAATGTCTTCATTTTCCTTGAATTAAAATAAATACTTTGAATTAATATAAAATAATTAATATAAAAAAAAAATAAAAGAAATATATATATATATTGTATTTAATATAAATTATAATTAATATAAATCATATATACATATATATATAAAATATAATATAATATAACTAAATATATATTAGGTGGACCGGAAAGTAATGTCGTTTTTGCGCATGTCGATATTATTCGTTTGAATTTAATTTAAGAAAGCGATATTACTTTACGGTCCATCAAATACATATATTCATTTATATTATATTATACATATATGTGTGTGTGTATGTGTGTGCGAATTTGATATACGTATAAACATAATTGATTAAGAAACAATAAAATGGTATAAAAGTAAAATATTTAAAATCGATTTACAGTACGATCTACCGAAACTTGTAAAACCATGGAATTCGAGTACGATACGTTTGGAATCTTCGATCGCGATACGATAAGCGTAATTAGTGGCTGTTGAAACGCGTACGAAACGGTTCGTCAAATAGCCATCGAACGATCGCGTATCAGCGAGGAATTTCGAGTACGTTCGGAGCAGCCGCAAACCACGCGAGGAGAAACGTCGGAGAGGAGAAAATTTCAAAGGATTTGCAATCGGTAGGGGAGGATAGGGGAGGTGGTAGGAGAGAGGATATCGAGATGAACCGCTAAAGCTACCGGCTCGAATTCCTTCCCAGATTCTTTTCGAAGCAGTCGCTCGATTTTCAGACACAGAGAAAGCAATAGAACAGAGAAAATAATCGAGAATATATATATATATATATATATATATATATATATATATATTACTATTATAATGGTTATTATAATAATAACGTAATCATTATTATAATATAATAATAACAATGTAATAACGTAGAGAGTATAATATCAATAAAAATGATAACGGGGAGAAAAAAGAAAATTATTAAAAATATATAAATAATTATTTATTAATCTTCAATGAGATAATCTATTTGATTAAATAATATATTAATAAAATGAAAATGATTTGATTTATTTATTATTAATTACAAACGATAATAATATTTAATTTGATAGTAGTAACAAAGTTTCAATTAGTCGACTAAATTAAAATACTAGGAAGCTTTCGATGAGTAGCTCCATCTTATAAATGCAGTTTAATGAAAATCCGAAGCATGGAATTCGGTCGTTTGAAGTCTCGATGAGATGAGACCTCATCTCGTAAAGAGTAATTTTAAGCGATAGGAAAAGATCGATCGATACTCTATTCGATTCTACGTCATCAAGAAAATTCAACTTTTCAGCTACGTAGTTTCTCGTGAATTTCGATAAAATTGCGTAAGTGTATATCTATCTATCTATCTATCTATCTACCTATATGATTTAAAATAAGAGGTTCGTGAGAAAAGCAAACGTTTGAAAGCTTTTATACATAGCACGACTATTTTCGATGATCGTTACTTTAGACGATTATCGATAAAACGTAAAAAGCGAGGATTCGAAATTTTTTTCTATCTCTATCGCGAATTCGCGTTATCGTAAAGAAAGAAAAAAAAAAATAAAACGAAAGTGTCAGCCGCCATAAACGATCATTTCGTATAGGAAAGCAGCTAGGAGGAAAAGAACTAAAAAAAAAAAAAAGAAAAAGAAAAAGAGAAAAGTGTCGTTCGATCGATTTTAAGAATTTTTCGATCTCTAAACTCTCGAAATCTAACATAGGTATATTACATTTTTATCGCTTCTTTTATGATTACAACTTTTCAATATATTTATATCTTACGATATACTTATATATTTATATCTTGTAATATTTATTTATGATATCAAATCGATTAGATGAGAACAATATCAAATATTATATCCTTTCTCTCGGTATTTTCAAATTTCACTTTTTCAAAATAAATATATAATATATAAAGTATATAATTTTATATACTTTATATAAAGTATATAATCTACGTTAATAATATTGTGATATACAATATAGTTGCAAATACATAATATGATTTCACATTAATATCGAAATCTGTAAATTCTAATCATTGATTTTTAATCATTAAACAATTTAAGTTTATATGGAATGATGTAAAAAAAAATAAAAATAAAAAAAATAAAATAAATTCATTCGATACTAATATTGAATTATTTTATAATAGCCAAGAAATCGTAATAAATTAGATCACTTTCTTTGTCAAATTATCGGAAATATTTCATGTCTATCAAGAAATAAAAAGAAAAAAAAATAAAATAGAAAGCTTTCTCTCTCTCTCTCTCTCTCTCTCTCTTCCTATCTCTTTCTCTTTCTTTTTATTTTTATGATCGGTGATTCTACTTGAAAATCTGTCAGTCGATATCTGTCGATAAAATAATCGAAATCAGGTCGTACGTAAATATATATCTTTGTTATATTCTGGTAATCTCATCGAAAAACGTTTATGAAACGAATCGATTTTGCAAATGGTTAGATTGGTCAGGTGCGAGAAAGCACAAGACAGAGGATTCCAATACGAACTTGGTCTCTAATACGAATGAAAACGAGTTTCTAAAAGCTACGATGGTGTAGAACTGGACGATTTCGTCGGCAGAGACGGGTTCTGCCTCGTTAAGATCCGACCACAAACTTCGAGGAGTACTTACTTCTAGTGTCCACAAGTCGGCAATCGCTCGAGTTCTTCGACTATTACGAAATGGAAGATATAGTTTAAGAGAGATAGAAAGAGGGTGAGAAAGAGATAGACAGCTAGAGAAAGAGAAAGAGAGAGAGAGAGAGAAATATATAGAAGGGCGACTAATTAAGGGAAAATAAAATGATATAATATAATAAATATATCGATATTAAATGAATAAAATAAAAGATGGAGTCTCTATAAAATTTAATAGAAATGTACGACTTTTTAAATTAGAATTTTATAATAGAAAGTTTTCAATGCATATACATCGATCCAATATTCGAATAAATCAATATAAATTATATAGAACATCGCTTGTCGATATCGAGAAAATAAAATAAAATATAGATAATCTAGAAAGTTTAATGTAGCGGAAAGAAAGATATGAGCTTTTATATCATTATTTGTTCGTAAATATCTAACACTATTAAATTGATTCAATCTTTCGAATAAACCAAAAAAAAAAAAGAAAGAAATTAAATAATTCTATAAGACAAATTATTTATAATGATTAATTAACGAGTAATAAGAATTTTTAAAACTATAAATAACTACTCGTCAAACTGATGATAATGATTAATAACAATACTTTGATAACTTACGAGTAAAAGTATATACTAAGTTTAAGATTAAAAAAAAAAAAAAAAAAGGCTAAATCAGACTATGATTAAAACTTAAGATTATAGTAAGATTGAAAAGAAAAAAAAAGAGAGAGAGAGAGAGAGAGAGAGAGAGAGAGAGAGAGAAAAAAAACTAGTAACAAGGGACCAAAAAAAATACACAAGTATTGAGCATAATTAGAAAAAAAGAATAGAAAAGTTTTAGAAAAACTCTACAAAAACATACCAAAAAGATTTTAACGAGTAAACATGTAAATATATATACATATATATATATATACATAGACAAAGTCAACGATTTCAGCATCTTCTTTAAAATAATCGTAGTTCATCAACCGAAAATATACATCTTTCCAAAAGGAAAATCGTTATCAGTGATGTGCATGAATAAGATTGGAATAGAGGGAGAGAGAGAAACACAGAGAGAGAGAGAGAGAGAGGGGGGCAGAGAGAGAGAGAGAAAGTAAAGATGAACGAGTCTAAAGAGGAAGAAGAGTCGTGCAGAAGCTATGTCTGAGAGAGTGCGTTTCCAGAAGGAAGAAGACGAAAGAGGAGAAGGAACGCAACGTCATCTCTTTCGACTATAATCGAACCGTGCCGGCAAAAGCCGCAGTATGGAACCGCAGCCGTAGCAATAAACGGTTGCCAGACCCTTTACAACCGAAACATTTACGAGAGACGTTGCACTGCTGCAATGAGGAGAAGGTAGCAGCTAGGTTGATGGTGGAATTGGGCGGTGGGAAGATGGGCTGGGTCGAGTGAGAGAAAGTAAACGGGAAGGGGTTAAACGAGGAAAACGTTTCTCGCTTGTCCTTACCTTAGGTAATAAGGTGATAACCTTAGAATAGATGCTGGTAAAATAGGTCCTTTAAAAGGGCGTCTCAATTTTCGGAAAGATTGCCTTTAGTTTCTGAACACAAGGAACCACTAAAGGGAAAGAAAAAGATAGACAAAAGAGACAAAGATAAAGAGAAAGGAGAGAGAGAGAGAAAGAGAGAGGAAAGGATAAAAGGAATGAGATAGACAGAAAAAGAGAAAAAAGAGAGAGAGAGAGAGAGAGAGAGAGAGAGAAAAAAAAGAGGATAATACTTTCAGAGGCACTTCACTTCTCGTTTGCTTTCTCTCTTTCGATGTTCCTATCTCTTTCTTTCTCCTTCTCTCTTTCGATGTTACTGTCTTTCTCTTTCTCTCTCTCTCTCTCTCTCTCTCTCTCTCTCTCTCTCTCTCTCTCTTGTCTTCCTTCACCTGCACTTCTCTCACTTTCGTCTCTTCCGCAACAAACGTCTCCAACAGCGTGCTTTCACCTTAGAGAGATCCTCCTTTTCATTTCACCCTACGTTTTCTTGACTTTCACAAGCACGTTGCTATCTTTGTTACTGGTATCCACATTCTCACATACACACATACACACACACAATAACATACATACAGACACATACACAATCTATATTTCTCACGTGATCTGTTTTTAAAGGAGGAAAAAAAATGAGAACGAAGGTACAAATATTTAGTTGTTGCTTTTCCTTATGAACCCTTAAAATACTTTCATTTCTTTTTCTGATCTTTGTTTATTTCCCTTTAAAATCGAGTCTTTCCTTTCCGTTCTATTTTATATTTCCATTGAATTATCCAAAGAGATGTATTTACCGTATACATAAATATATATAGTATTCTATATAAATCTGATTTCCTTTATAAAAGTTCTGTTTTTCATTCTTATTTCTCGAGTTTATACTTTTCTCTTTCCCACCACCCTCCCCCCACCCACCTCCGTCTTTTCTTTTTCTCATTCAAAAAGAAAAAGAAAAAAAGAAAAGAGAAGAAAAGGGAAAAAGAAAAGGAACCATTGTTATCATTTGTAATGGATTGTACGAAACAAAAAGGAGAATAAAATGATTTAGTGAAGAGGGAAGGAGGGAGGTAGGGAGAAAGTTGGAGTAATAATTCTTTCGGTTAGGTGCCATCTAGCAGCCCTTCGTAGAAAACGAAGGGAACAATAATGTTTTGTCTGATCTCCTGCAACGGTCGAAATTGCACCGCGTACGTCACAATTTCGGTGATCCCATTCTCGGGTAGGTTACGGTGCGTCGCGAAAAAGATGGGATTCGTTTTGCGAGAATTCGTGGATATGGAACGAACCGTAATGCCGTAGGGGCTCTATTTGACTGGCTGGCACTCGTAAAACTCTGTTAACACCGTGATCAACGGAAGGAAGAAAACGTGTTGGCCATTTAACTTGTGAACGTGCATGCGAGTTTTAAAAATCAATATAAATAAGATATTAATCTATTTGTCAATCAATTAGCACTTTTATATATATATATATATATATATATATATCTAAAATCTTAATTAGATTAATACGATACATACGTAGATATAATCAATATACGTGTATGACATTTTTTATTAGAATAATTGGAAATAAATAAATAAAGAAAGAATTAAAATAATTGTATATAATAATCGTAAAAAAGGATCAGGTGTGAAAAAAAAAAAGAAAAAAAAATGGAAAAACCGCAGAAAGGTAAAGAAAAAAAAAGGAAAAGGATAATACACTTTTTGATACCATGAATATTAACAAGAAGGGAGAGAAAGGTGGAAATAGAGAAGGAAGAGAGAGAGAAAGAGAGAGAAATAATAGTGAGAAGGAAAAATAGAGTAAAGGACGAAGAGACAGGGAGAAGCTGGAACGAATACCACGACGTATGTGTCTTCCCACGAGTCCTGCGGTTTTAACTTGGCCGTGCAAAGAGGACGACGCGTTTCACTACGACTCTCTTCCTCCTTCTCCCCCTCTTACTTCTCCACCTTCTCATCCATCCTCCTTTTCCTATTCCTCTTCCTCTTTCTCTTCCTCTTCCTCCTCTTTACTTTACTTCCCTCCCCTCCTCTCTCTCTCTCTCTCTCTCTCTCTTTCTCTCTCTCTCTTTGTCTACCTTTCAGCAACTCTCAAGTAACGCGAACTCCAAACCCTACGCTCTTACACCCTCGGACCCTCGCCACACCCTCTTTTTCCCCCCTCAAGAAACAATATAATGTGATTTACTGGACCATTACTGCCACTACTGTACTTTCCAAGTAACGTCGATGTTGGAGATGGTGCTGATAGTGTTGGTATCTTCCTAGAGAACCAACACCAATGAAAATCTTCCATAGCTTAGTCACGTATAACCGACTATTCTCTATCTCGTCTTTCCTTTGCACCTACACCATGCTCTCCTTTTCCTCTCTCTAACTCTCTCTCTCTCTCTCTCTCTCTCCCTCTCCCTCTTTCTAACCCCTCCTCTCTCTCCCTCTTTCTAACCCCTCCTCTCTCTCTCTCTCTTTGACTCTCTATCTCCAGGTCTATCTCACCTATCTTCTATCTCTATCTCTTTCTCTCTTTCTCTATTTCTCCCCCATACCCCAAGTGGTCCATCTCACGTACGCGCGTGAAACACAGCAACTTCCCTCTCTCCTTCCCTTTCCCTTCCTCCCCCTTCCCTTTCCTTTCGCCCTTCACAATCTCCTATATCGTTTCTCGTTTCGTTTATCGTGTGTGTTCGTAATAACGGGTCACAGTGTTACATAACGAAACACCTAAACAATTCTATTATTTTCAATAAATTCGATAAATTCTTATCAATGACATTATTATCAATTATATTTGTATATTCGTAAAACGTTAACACTGACGAGTTAATAATAAATATATACACATATATATATATATATATCGTAAATCGCGAAGATATAGAAGAAAAAAAGAAAGAAATAAGAAAAAAGAAAATAAAAAAAAAGGATCAAAACAAGAAAGAGACACAAAGATAGATTATCTCTATTTAGAAAAACGTTCAGAGCACGTAAAGTAACCGCTTTTTAGGTTAATTAAATATATATGTTATATATTTTTTTATATATTTATTTATTATATTATATATTTTTTTAATAAAAATTGCGAAAAAATTTCATTATATATATCGAACAATCTTATAAGATAACGGATTATAGATTATGCTGAATGATCTTATTAAATAACGATTCGTCAATTGATATTTATCTTTATCGAAATTATCTGAATTATTATATTTCGCTTATTATTTTAATATACTGTTTGAATATTCGTTTAAACGTAGATCTAAATCAAAGTGATATTATAGAGATAATATTTGAAAATTATAAGATTAGTAATTAAGTATTATAAGTTGATGAATTCGAAATCATAAGTTGT
This sequence comes from Vespa crabro, assembly GCF_910589235.1. Taxonomy (NCBI): domain Eukaryota; kingdom Metazoa; phylum Arthropoda; class Insecta; order Hymenoptera; family Vespidae; genus Vespa; species Vespa crabro. The sequence goes on from NC_060965.1 coordinate 5,653,620, forward strand.
ATTTGTAACGAAGTAGTATTTTTTTTCATTAATTTATTCATTTATATATTTATTTAATTTTATCCTTCTTTTTAACAGATGAATCTGACATTCTATCTTATTCTTTCCTTTTTTTTCTTTTCAATCTTTTATCCCTACTTCTGAATATATCCATCAAGCTAGACGATCGTCTTTGCCCGATGCAATTTGTCGGAGATAAGCGCAAAATTGCTTATCGCCCTGGTCGTCCCGTTATTAACGGCCCTCGATAAATTGCGAGGTCGACTCTCTTTTTGCAATTTCTCGCCCGCTCGATTTTCATAGGCCCGCGAGCGCGCATATATTGTCTTTGATCGAGGATCGCCCGGTTGGTAATTAAAGTGCACGTCAAAATTTCCAACATCGCGATATTCGTTATCAACCATCCGCTCGCTATCCTTTTCTCTCTTTCATATTCACCTATACTTTTACTATCGTCCAATAGTTCCTGTCCTTGCACGATCGCATCGTTTCCTCCTAAATTAGCGTTCCGAAGCGTGATTATCGTTATCGGTTCGTTGATATCGAAGTAAATCGCGAAGATATAGAAGAGAAAAAAAAAAAGAAAAAAAAAAAAGAAAAAAGAAAATAAAGAAGAAAAAAAAGAAGGATCAAAATAAGAAGGAGACACATAGATAGATTATCTTTATTTAAAAAACGTTCAGAGCACGTAAAGTAACCGCTTTCTAGGTTAATTATTATTATATTAAAATTAAATCTAATGAAAATTTGTGTGCAAACAAAATGATCCGACATAGTTAATCCTATATAATTAGTTTTAAATAAAAAAAATATATTATTCATCGTAACTGAATAATATTAAATCTTATTTATCTAATTTAGTTGGATGAGATAAATCTCTCAAACGTTAGCTATCATCTCGAAGCGCACATTTCGAACTCTCTTTTTACTTGATGCAAATTAATCCGTTCGCTTTGCTTGTTTTTATTAATTAATCCGCCACATTCGTTTACGTCGAAGCTCTCTCTCTCTCTCTCCCTCTCTCCGAGAGAACGAACAAGCTCGAGATTTTCCGATTTTTATTTTACATTCTAGATATCGTTCTCTCTCTCTCTCTCTCTCTCTCTCTATCTCTCTCTCTATCTATCTCTCTCGGAATAATCGATATCGTAACCGTCGAGAGAAACGGTTCGTTTTAAAATTGCAGAATTCGATCTCTGGGTCCCTTTGGAAATAGAAATACTTGAATTCGAACAGAAAATCTTTCTTCGATTTTTATTATATCTATCATCTCCTCTTCGTCCTTCCATGTTGTTGTCTTCGTCGTTTCGATCACTAACGATAAATAGCTTCAGAAAAGTAGCTTTCCATGTTCAAGCCTGCGATATTTTTGTTTTCCACGGCTATCGATTTATTTGGTTGCTCGATCGTACCCTTTCCCGAACTGCAATATCCATTGACCACGTTCATTCCACCCATTGGTTTGCTAAAATTTTATTTCCATATATCTCTCTGTTACTTTTAACATTTGACTAATATAATTAAATAACTATAATGCGTATAAAGAGAAAAGTAGCGTATACACGTGTCTGAATACATTGACCTGTCTGTGTTCGTATATAATAACTACGATGATCACAATGATAATCCAATTCCAAGAAAATAAATATAATGTAAATGAAATTTAATGAGTAAAAAAAAGAGAAAAAGAAAAAAGAAAAAAAAAGCAAAAAGAAAGAAAGTTCCAAAATACCACCGCTCAAAAAGATATATGTACATAATTCTTTCAGTTAAATTAGTTAAGAGAATGTTTTATTTTTAATCATATATATATATATTCGCAGGTTCGAAATGTAGGTGATTAGTATGCCATAATTTCGAATACAACGAAATGCTTTTCGTAGTCAACGCGGGAACGATTCGAGTTTCGAAATCTCAAGAGTCAAGCAATATGTTATCACGTTTCTTTCGATGGTACAGACAAAAGTACTTCAAAGAAAGAGAAAGAGAGAAAGAGACAGAGAGAGAGAGAGAGAGAGAGAGAGAGAGAGAGAGAGAGAGAGAGAGAGAGAGAGAGAGAGAAAGAGGGCGTAGAAATTTTTCCTCTCCATTTTTATCGCCGACCACTGTGTTCTCTTTTCTTCGGTTTTCTCTCCACTCCTCCCTCGTCCATTCCCATCCTCTTCTTCTTCTCCTCCTCCTCTTCCATCTCTCGCTCATCCTCTTTCTTCTCATCCTTCTTCTCCGTCTTCTTTTCCTCCTCCTCCTCCTCCTATTTCTCTTGCTCCTGCTCTTACTCCTCCTTTTCCTTCTCATCCTTCTTCTCCTTCTTCTTTTCTTCCTCCTCCTTCTCCTTCTCCTTCTCCTCGTCTCAAGGGAGCGACAAACTCAGCTTAGCCGTGGCGAAGTGGCTCTGGCACGGCTCGTACCATGAGCAAAAATCGTCGCTCTCGTGAGAAACGTTGTAACGCCCACGTTCGTCTCGGTATACGCCGACATATCGAATCGAGAGTATTCGCTAGCAAGATATCGGGCGAGAAGAGAAAAGAGAAACAAACGGGGATGAGAAAGATACATGGATATCTCCTCTATCTATCTCTGGCTCTCTTACTGTTTTGCATATATCGTAGGATGGATCGGCTAAATCTGTAAAAACGGATCTAACGGTATTCTTCGATAAATCCTATCTTATGGGATTATCCAATATATTGCAATAATATATTTATTCGTTTTATTTTGATTAAAATAACAAGATCCATACCTTGTATATTTGTTTCTTCGCGCCTTTATATATGTATGTGTTAAAAAGAAATAAAACAAAAAAAGAAAAAAGAAAGGATAAATGAAAAACGACTGATTTAAGTATTGATAAAAGTGTTATATGTTAAAATAATCCTTGAACGTTAACGCGAGATATATTGAGACTATTTTCATGGATTATTTTCTTTGATTATTATTTTGAATAACAATTTATACTTTAATGATATATCGATAATTGTCGCACGTTATCGTTAATTAAAATATAAAATAATTCCTTCTTAACTAAGTTCAAAAGCTAATTTCAAAATAATTCAGAATGAGTAAAATAGACAGATGAAGATATATATATATATATATATATATATATATGTGTACATATATAGTAACAGAGAGATAGATAGATAGATAGAGAGAGAGAGAGAGAGAGGGAGAGAGAGAGAGAGGGAGGAAGAGAGATAGATAGAGAAAAGCGAGGGATATCGATTTACCCGTTTGAGTAGCGTCATTCGTTATGGATGATTTCGCACGAGCATTCCAGCAACACGATACATTCTCGTTACTGGAGGGCTACCAGAGGAAATATTAACGATTAAAGCTATCTCGTATTAGAAGCGAGATAAGTACTTTGATCGATTCGTTCAATTCTTTCGATACTCAAACATTTATACATTTCACATTACGTACTATATTAGGTATCATTTTTATATTGTTATAATTATTATTGTTTTTATATTGTACTATATTAGGTATCATTTTTATATTGTTATAATTATTATTGTTTTTATATTGTCAGGCATTCATATAGTTCGTAAAATTAATTTCTATGGATATCATTTAAATCCGCAGGACATATATATATATATATATATTTTTTTTTTATTGCAATATCTAAATATCTCCAAAACAATGCGAAAAAAAATATAGTTTGAAACAAAAGTTTGTTAGTTTTTCCTTTTTTTTTTCTTTTCTTTTTTTTTTTGAAGGGAAAGAGAAAACAACACAACAGCGTTGTTATTTATTTCTTCGTTTCATTATTTTATTTCGATGGACGTCTTCAAGATTATACCATGATCAAGTGCGTTCCTTTTTTTCTTTTTTTTTTTTTATTAACGAGAAATTGTAATTTAACTAACTGCATTTTATTTTATGCAAAAATAAAAAAAAAAAAATGACAATTTTTGTTGTAAATATCTCTTTAAAGTATACGTCATTTCTCTTTCTCAAAATATTTAGATGTCTCGATTTAAAATATTCATACACACACACATACACACACACACACACACACACATATCTATCTATATATATATATATTATGTATATTATTATGCATTATAATGCATTATATTTAATAAATATATTATGATTACAATGATCATTTTTCTAACAACAAAAAAAAAAAGGAAAAATATCGAGAGAATTCATTCGATCACATTATATAGAATAAAAAAAGTCATGAGTCCGTCCCTTTTTCTACTTAAGACACGCTTAACTTTAGAAAGGGCTAAAGAAGGGTGAATCCTCGCGGGTGAACTAAAGTGAGCATGGTTGGGCTTCGATAAGGTCAAAGGACAATTTATCGTGATTCTCGCGCCATTCTCGCGGTCTTCCTAATCTCTCCCTCTCTTAATCTCTCTCACCAGTCGGATTTCTTAGGGAGAAGGGATAGAGAGAAGTAAGTGACTAAGGAGAATGTTGGGTTGACCGTAGGAATGAAAAAGAGAACACGAGAGAGAGAGAGAGAGAGAGAGAGAGAGAGAGAGAGAGAGAGAAGGAAAGATAAGTGAGAATATATTCGCGTCGTCGCTAAGAATTCGTCCTCTAAGAATTTATCGTGCGTCTTATTTAATTAAATCCGCTATTTTCGCAATGTCTGGCACGAGCCATTGGCATTCCTGATAGTTCCTTTTTCTTAATTAACCGAATAAACTCAAGTAAAAATGTCGGTTAGTCTTCGAACGATGTAGAAAGAAAGAAAAAAAGAAAAAAGAAAGAAAGAAAGAAAGAAAGAAAGAAAGAAAGAAAGAACGAGAAGATAGAAAAACTTTTCGCAATTTTCATTCTCTCGCAAAATGAATAACGTTGTTCCAATTCGAAGAAATCCTTTCTAGCATTCTGTCCTGTCCCATCCAGCAAACTGCACGTCTGAGTTTGCTGAATCTGTCATTTCTATTCGTAATTTAATTACACTTGATGACTAACTATCCATACCCTTCTATCTATTCTATCTTTATCTTTATATCTTTCTGATATTCAATAATTGTCATACTCCACGTTTTGTTTATTCTAATTCCTCGAAATCTAAAATAAATGAATTGTCATACGAATCATTTCAAAAATTGATGGACAATATTCTTTTTACTTCTTTGTTTATATATATATATATATATATACATATATATATATATATATATCGATCGTATCGTATCTCATTAGAAATTAAATATAACTTTTAAATTAATATTGTTAAAAATTATTGTTTCGTAATCTGTACAGTTTTCAAATTTAATTATATCTCATTTTCGCGTTTTTTAAAAAAGATTTCAATCACTCACGGTGCGAATTAAAAACAAAAAAACGAAAAAAAAGAAAGAACAAAACAAAAAATAAAAGAAAGAAAGTAAAGGAAATGCAGACACTTCATGGGTTATAAAAGGAAACTCGGACATTGAAGGAGAGATCGAAAATCAAGAGAAAAGGTCAGACGGGCTAGAAGCTAATACCATTATCGAAATTAATATTGCATGATATCGATGTGAAGTTATTCGGAGTCAAAGAAAGAGATATATGAAGAGTAAAAACAATTTTATTGGAGGATGGAAATATCATATGTACGAAAATAGGAAACTAAATAGGAATGAGGAAAAATAAAGAAAAAGTTGAAAAAAAAAGATGAACTACACATAAATAAAATTCGTAATAAGAAATTAATTATTTAAATGTTACCTCAAACAAAGTCAAAATATGGTTAGCAAACAAAATCAATTGGAGAAAATAACTTCTGACATTTTCTCTTCCTTTAATTTTCTTTTTCTATATTTTAATCATGTTAATTCAATACAAAGTTCAATTTTCAAGGGAAAACTAACTACTTTTATCCAAAGTATTATATTATAATTTTTATATCGAAGAAATATAAATTGGATGTAAAAGAGTTTAAAAGATAAAATCTTTTGATTTTCTTTCCCATCGTATTTCTACTCATTGACCAATGGAAACTTCGATTTATTGGACAAATTTATTTCCACATATATCCTTGATATATAATATAGTGTTTCATTCCTCGTTACCGTTTCGGGTAACGACTCGATCCTTTTACCAAAGGTTGACCTAAATGCTTCACTTTGGCCCGGAATTCAGCTCCCAAACGTAGCAAGTCTTCGGGGCAGTTAAATTTGTAATTTAAATCAATGTTAATCTTGAAACTAGCACGCTTCAGCTGGGCTCTCTCTCTCTCTCTCTCTCTCTCTCTCTCTCTCTCTCTCTCTCTCTTTCTCTGTCCGTAGGGATACGTAGATTCAAAGACGAGAGAGAGAGAGATCGACGACTTGCTTTGTAACTAAGAAAATTCTCCTAAAACTTTGATCTCTCGGTCTTCTCATTCCTTTTATTTGTCTCTATTTATTATCTCATGTGTATGAAATAAACAGTAGCAGCAGCAGCAGCAGCAACTACATCAACAACAACAACAACAACAACAACAACAACAACAACAACAACAACAACAACAACAATAACAACAATAACAATAACAACAACAATAACAACAACAACAACAGTAACAGTAGTAACAATAATAATAATAATAATAATAATAATAATAATAATAATAATAGAGGTAATTTCTGTTAAAGGAGTAATGTCGAGGAAGTTTGTAGATAATTTGCAGCATGTTTAGTTACCTAACTAAATCACCAGGACAGCTCAAAAGTTTATTCTGTTATAAACTTGTAACATATCATTAGAAAATTCTTTAACAATAACTAACAGCCGCCGAACGTAATAGGATAAATGCCTTTTCTGTATCTCACAAATCTAATCTCAGATGAGACAGATGAGTGAAAGCTACTCTAAAATGGAGATTATAATTTTATAAGAATAATAATAATGTTACCATTCATCCAGAGATCACATCATCTTGCTCCAAACATAGAAATATACTGTAAGAAGTCGTACAACCAAGGGATACAGAGAACATTGATATTAAAAGTCTGTAATATTATCAAAAAAAATTCCTGCAATTACTAATTTCGAGTTTAATCCTTTACAATGATCCTATACTTTACTTGACCTCTAAAAAATCTGTAGAATTTAGAGAAATACCACAGTTTAAAAATAATAATAATAATCATTATTATTAATAGTAATAATATAAAATTAATATTAATATTAATAATATAAATAATAATATTTTTATTAATAGTACCTAATAATAATTATTAGGTATTGATAAAAAGATTTCATATTCTGAAGAAATTAATATCCGCAATAAAAACAATAGTTATATTATAATTAACGTGCTGGAGAATTTTGGATCATTTAAATAAATATCTTTGAGCAAGTCTTATATGAAACAAAAGGAACATGAAAATTCTTATGAAACGTAAGTGATCATTATCTATCTCTCCTTTTTTATCTTAAGTTTTAAGTACAAACAACGACAAAAATATAATCATAGGAAAATCTGTGGACATTATCAAAATGTTAACAACATTTATATGATTATTCTTGGAAACTCTTTCTATGAAAACAAAATAATTATTTTAAAAGTGACAAAAATTAATAACTCTGATGTGTGATATGTGAAAACAGTCTTGAAGAAGTTATGTTAACAAGTTACAAGAAATTGAAAATCAGAATATTTAAAGGATGGAAATAATTGGATATCAAAGAAATACTATCAAAAGGATGTGAACGATTAGAAATTATTAGGATTCTATAATCACATGAAAAACAAATTGGTACACTATCAAGAGGATTTTAAAAACTATGGACATGATAAATATAATTAAATAACGCAATTATTTAATAATACAATACAATAAAATACAATAAAATGAAATTATGTTAAAATACAAAATAATATACAGTTAATAAACTTCAAATTATGTACTATAATTATATTATATTATATTAAAACAAAAAAAAATATATATATATACGTAGAATTTTTTTCTATTACAACATAGTACTGATAAAGCTAATTTATATGATATAGCGAATATCTATATAATTAAGAAATACATTATATTTTCTATATATTATAATGAAAATGAAAATAAATGTTAAAAGAAAGAATAGACATACAATGTGTTTTTTATTAAATCCTACAATTATTATCCTTATACCAAATTAATCTTTATATTAGAAACAATAAGATTATATGATACAAAAATAAGTATTAAGACTTAAATAAAATCGTATATTCGAAATGGTGATTAATCGAGATAAGTGAAAATGATTAAATAAGAATAAAATAATAAAATTAAAAAAAAAAATACAATATTTAAAGAATAAAATAAATTTACAAAGCAGGTAGAAAGAATAGACAATTTTGAAAAATTGAAGAAGTGCAAATTTAATACAAATTATAAACATTAACATATAGGAATAGAGTTTGGGTGTGGTGATATATTTGCAAATCCAATGATTCTGGTTCGAATCCTGATTGATAGCAAAGAAAAATTTTATTTTACTCTAGAAAAATTTTCTAATTCATACCGAAGGATTTGGCGATCGTGGTCGACCAGCATGATATCGCGTGCCACCTCTTCGCATATCATGCGATACTGATACAAATCCTGATTTGCAGGAAAAATTTCATCCTTCCTTTAATTTGAATTTTTTAACAGGGGAATATAACTTACTAGAAGGTGGCACGCGAAAAATAGTGCCATATTATATGACCCTGATTAAAAATCTTAATTGGCGGAAAGAATTCTCGCGCTTCCCATAATTTGAATTTTCTAACAGGAGCATATAACTTATCAGGAGGTGGCTCAATTTCGTGTGCCATCTCTTATCGCATATTAATCCTGATTTGCGGAAAAATTTTTCACGCTTGCCGTATTTTAAATTATATAACTTACCAAGAGGTGGCACGATTTCATATGCCACTTCTTTTCGCATCATGTGATCCTGATACAAATCTTGATTTACAGAAAGATTTTTCAAACTTCCCGTAATACGAATTTTCGAACAGAACAATATAATTTAACAGAAGGTGGCTCCGATTTTTCACGTGCCATCTCTTGTTGCATGATGTGATCCTGATATAAATCCTGATTTACAAGAAAAATTATTCAAAATTTGATATAGTAAAGTCAATTTTTTTCTATAAGGAGAATAAGGGTTATATGAGATTAATAAAGAATTTAGAAACGAATTGAGATTAATAATGGAGATTAATGATATTAATGAAGAATTTAGAATCAAATATGGAATATAATAAAGAATACATTGATTTTCTATTGATGGTAATCCTTTTCATTTTCATTCTCGTTAAGAATACATGGAGGATAAATTTTTTTTTTTTCGAGAAAAATATTCGCTAATAAATACATGTAGATAATACAATTGTATATAAATGTGAATTGTGCTATATTATAATGTAGAATATATGTATATATATATATATATATATATATATATATATATATATATATATATACAAATATTATATAATTAACATTAATGTAACACACTATAATCTGAAGTGTATTATTTAGTTTTATATAATAGAATTTAACTTGTCTCTCATTTTCTTTCTCTCTCTCTCTCTCTCTCTCTCTCTCTTTCTCTCTCTTTCTCTGTGTTTCGGAAAATGTTATTTCACAGATAATTCTATTTTATAACAATAGAAATGATTTCCAATGGTTTCTATTCTCATGATGATAATTCATTATTATTTGTGTCTTTCTGAAGATAATAATCCGATGATTTCCTATATATTCCTCGTCTTTTTGATAAGATTTTATTTTTAATATTTTCGTCTTTTTGCTTCGATGAATTCCAAAAATAATGATGTTATCCAAGTATAAGTTATATTGGAGTTGAACGATTTATCGTCTATGGACAGTTGACTTCCGTGCATGTTTCTTCATATGTAAGGATTCTTTTGGCTCCATCAATCTTCGGTCGATCTAAACGTTAGTTCTCTTTCGATGAATTATTATTAATACGATGCGATAACGAGCACGTATTTTGCATAGCTTTTAAAGCTAGGCTCCTGTGTCCGGTCGATCGAAATATTCTCAACATGCACTTGAGTACTCAATCTCAATGTAGATTATCTGTAACAAAGAAATATGATTGAGAAAAAGGAATGGAATTCAAAATTTCAAGAAATAATCTTGAATCTTGGGTTGTAATATTGACGAAGATATGATTTAGATAAAACAATAAGAAAATTTCATTTTCTAAATTATATATAATATTTTCTCTCTCTCTCTCTCTCTCTCTCTCTCTCTCTCTCTCTCTCTTTTTTAGATAACGAATATTTCCAGATATGTTTACCTTATTTATCGACTCGTCTACTCTATATTCTTTTCTGTTTTTTTTTTTTTTTTTTTTTTTTTTATTATTATTCACCTGAAATGCTTTTGAAACGAGTTTATATACAGTTTATGTACATTTATATATACATTTATGTAAACTTTTAACATCGTATATGGCCGTAACCTTGCACGTTACGCGATATTAAACACACATACACACACATACACACACACATGCATTTATAACACACATTATAACTTGTCCTTTCATACTTTCTTTTCATCCGTCGTCCATTCACCCGTACTTGATCTCAATGCTTTTCCCTTCATTTTTTTTTTTTCCATTTCTTCCTTTTTCTTTTCTTATCTTTTGATTTTCGCCATTTCGAAGTTCGTAGGATGCTAAGGTAGATCGTTAGAGAAGGCAACTTCTCGACCGTTTCACGCAAGATTTACGAGGAGCTTTCGCACGCATGACTTGAGCCTCGTCGTGCGTATAAAATCGATGCAGGTACAGTGAGAAGCAATAATGTTGAGTGGAGGGAGTATAACTTTTCCGTTTTTACCGAGTTTCCTTTTTCTTTTCTTTTCTTTTTTTCCCTTTCTTTTTTATTTTTTTACTATTTTTTCAAACTTATTTACATTCATAATTTTCAAATAAAGGATATATATATATATGTATATATATATATATACATATATATATATATCCTTTATTTGTATATATATATGATTTTTATATATATATATGATCATATTACGTGTTTCTTTTGTAAAAACTTTTAAAAATAACAATTTACATATTAATATTTATTTTTCTCATAATATCGTCATTATCAAAAATCAAATCATAATAATTGAATGCATAATCGTTTACGATAAAATAATGTTTAACATTTTAAAATGAATATAAATATTTTTAAATCATTCGATATTTTTTTTTTATATTATACATACATCATATATATATATATATATATATATATATATATGTGTGTGTGTGTATATATTTGTATAATAAAAATGATCTTATAATAATGAAATTTAATATTTATAAAAATTTTTAATTCCCTTCGAAACGATATATTGCTCAAATGTTTAGATATGAATATATCTAATTTTGAAAGACTTTATCGATATTAATTTTTATTGAACGTTATTATTATTTTTTCTTTCGTATCTATGTATTAAGGTAAAACAAACTTATAAGAAATAAAAGATGACTATGAAAAATATCTTTATCGTTTGCATTAAATCATCGTTTACACCAACGATAAAATTTATTCACAATGACAATCTTTCTTTTTCACAATAAATCTTTACAATAAATATTAAACGTTCTTGTATATTCCGTGAGATATATGAAATATCATAGAAAGAACACGAATAAACGATAAGGCGAGTTTTAATATTACGATACGTAAGCTTATCGTGAAGGTAACGGAGGAAACTCTTAACTTGCAATGCACAAGTTAAACTTTACGAATTAAATTCTCTCTCTCTCTCTCTCTCTCTCTCTCTCCCTTTTTCTCTCTCTCTCTCCCTTTCTCTATCTCTCTCTCTCTCCCTTTCTCTCTCTCTCTCTTTCTCTCGCGAGAACGCGCGTGCGTGCTTATCAATCATGTTTTCCATTGTAAAAGAGCGAAGCTTAAGTCGTTATTTGCATTTTCCATTTCATAGAATATTGAAGAAATATTTTTTTCAAAGCCACGCTTCGCGTTTCATAAATCCATCCTACACCTTTATTTGAAAAATAAAGTTAAAGCTGACGTAGAATCACTGCCACATTTATACGCGTGTTTCATAACGCGTATAAACCGCGTAGATAGTTTCAAATATGCAGATGTGTACGTGTATCTCATTCTACATATATATATATATATATATATATATATATATATATATATATATATAAATATATATAAGTTGACACGTATGAAATGTTACGAATTATTTATCACGAAAATTATTAACGGATATCAATCGAAATATTATTGATAAATAATTAAAATAATATAAATTGAAAACAAGTATGAATAATTTTAATTATTTTAACTAATAGATCTTATAACATCTTATATAGCCTATCTTCTTTATATATATATATATATATATATATATATATATATATATTTATATATTATATATTTATATATATATATATATATATATATATATTTATATATTATATATTTATATATATATATATATATATATATATATATGAATATATATGTATGTATGTATGTATGTATATGTATAAATGCATGTGTCACGTCGCGTACCCGGGGCTAAATCATGGCGTATATCTCGCTGGATCAATTATTGGATTCCTACGGCCAGTAGGTACGAGTTTGGAATGAAAAGCACCACAAAATCTTCCACCTTTCCCTTTTTTAACCTTCCGTTTCTCTCGTCGCCCATTTCCTTTGTCGTTGCTAGAAGCTCTCCCTTTTTCCCAATTCTTTCTGAAGCGTACAGAACGTAAGGTACCTTTTCGCTTCTCTGATTCTGCGATGCATACGAAAAAATAAAGAAAAAGAACATATATATACATATATATATAAACGACTGAAACTTTAGGAGATTCGTTTTAAATCGTATTTAAATCTCGATTCTATTCAGCGTTTCTTTATACTAATATTTTTTTTCTTTCCCTTTTTTATACAGAAAGTGACTTTACCGACAATCGATTTGAACGACCTATTAAAGAATAATTTAAATCATAAATTTAGATAAATTTTTTTTTTTTTATAAATCGGATACTGTCATTTAAGAAAAAATTGAATAAGATTTCGAGTTTGATTTAAAAAAAAAAAAAAGGAAAGGAAATTGATTTCGTTTGACTATATTCGTGATTAAATCAAGTTAAATATGATTTGTGACAAATAAGAAAAAGAGAGAGAGAGAGAGAGAGAGAGAGAGAGAGAAAGAAAGAGAGAGAGAGATAATACGATATAATAAAATTGACGAATGTAAATACATAAGTATAGAAATAGAAATAATATGTGATATGGTCGATGTAAGTATAACAATATAATATCCATGATAGTCAAAAGCCATAAATAATATTCGAAACGAATACGAACGAACATGATGGAATATTTGATTCAATTATCGACATATCCAAGTAAGCGGTTGAATTGCATGACAGTTCCCACGGAATCATTTGGTCTCACCTATATTAATTCATATCGAACATATGGGCTATTATATTTATACCGGTATATACATACATAGGGTGGTTTACCTAAGGTTTTCATTATTAATTTGTTTTCATTATCAATGAGATAACGATTGTTTTCATTATTTATTAAGTTTTAATTATCAATGAAATAAAGAATTTTTATTTTTTTATCTTACGATCAAACGAGGAATTATAATTTAATTTTAATTATAACGTTTAGGTATTAATTTTAATGTAAGGCCAATGCAAATTCTTTTTGTATATTTTTCTTTTTTCCTTTTTTCATCTTTTTCTTCTTTTTTGTTTTTTTTTTCTTTTTTGTTTCGTTTTTTTTTTGTTTTAACTACTTTTAAAAACTTCATTATCGTAATAACAAACGAACATGAAATTATTCGTATATCAGTTTATAACACTTTACACCCTTGAACACCGTTTATGCATGAAAAGCACACATAAATAGATATACATCATACAGAAACAGAGTAAGATATATATATATATATATGCATGTACACCTCGAACGAGGATACACAGATGACTAGCAGGCGAGAAGGATCGATGATTAGGGGTGGTTGTACTGAAATAGGAAGGAGAACACAATGACTGTGCTCACGCACGAGCTCGTCATTACAACAGTATGTTGCAGGTACATCCGGTCGAGCTCACGTGAGCGAGCGAGTAAATTGTAAATCGGGAATTACGCATGTTGAACCCTTTGCTTCGATACTATGTGCAACTCGCTAACCAACGAATAACCTTTTCATCTATATATGCATATATATATATATATATATATATATATATATATATATGTTATAGCAATATATGTTATAACACACATACATGTATGAACATATATACGTAAAGCTATTTTAAAAAATGTGTGAAAATAATTAATATCCAAATTGTTAAAACTTTTCGTCTGATCGTTAGTATACGAGAAAAAAAAATTGAAAATTAATTGATAAATTTCTAAATTTTTTTTCACCGAACGTATGTGTTGTTATTCATAGATTGAGAAAATATTAAACGTTAACAATTATTGTATTTCCTTTTTCCTTTTTTTTTTTTTTATCTAATTTAACGTTAAACTCGATTAACCATATATTTTAATTAAAACGAAATATAATGAAAAAAAAAAAAAAAAAGAAAAAA
>NC_060965.1:5670696-5690696 GCF_910589235.1 Vespa crabro
ATGCTAATAGTTAAGATTATAGGATTAAAAGGATATGATAGTGATCGTTATAAAAAAAAAAAATCCTATTTTTGTTTCTTCATTCACATAGGTATGTCAAATAATTAGAAGAAAAAAAAAATAAAGGAAACTAAGGTAGATAGATTACGCTAAGTATCAATGAAAAGAATTGACAAACTTTTTAATCATTTTTTCTTCAATAATATTACGAACGTGATAATAATTAAGATGAAAATAATTAAAGGATGAAAATAATGATCGTCGTCGATTATCTTTGTTCGATCATTCTCTTTTTGTTTCTTTTCTTTTTTCTTTTTTCTTTTTTTTTCCTTTTTTGTCTTTGAGTATATAGAATAACTCAAACAAAAGTACAATATTAATTGTTTAAATATTATTAGAAAAAGGTTAAAAATTTTCGAATAACTCATTCAATATCGACACGATGATATAGTGAGGATTAGAAAGAGACAATGGCGATTACCATCGGACTTTTTATTCCGACCATTTCCATTTGAATATAGGTAATCCCATGACACACACACACACACACACACACACGCGCGCGCGCGCGCGCGCGCGTAAATCAAAAATAAAAAAGAAAAGAAGAATATAAAAATTACTTGGATAACTATCGAAAAAAGAAAACCTACAAATATTTTGTTAATAATTTAAATATCGATATTAAAAGACGATGACAAAACAATAATTAGTCATCGACTTTATATTCAATTTAATTTTTCTCCTTTTATTTAATTTCCAAAGTCGTGAGAGTTGTTCGTTCACCACATTTTCTTTCTTCTTCTTCTTCTTCTTCTTCTCCTTCTTCTTCTCCTTCTTCCTCTTCCTTTATAAAAGAAAATCTCAGTTTGCCGGACACTTTCATGATTGTATCGCAAGAAATTGTACGAGCCAAAGTAATTTTCTCAAGGAATACAAGTAGTTAGGAAAGAAAGAGAGAGACAGACGCACACACACATACACATATATATATATATATACACACAAGTATATACACTTTTCATAAATCAAGAAACAACGACGAGGATAAACGCTTATCTTCTCTTTCTCGGTAAAGTCATAGAATTTATCGTCGAACGACAACAAAGACGACAGTGAAGTTAGGTCAGCTTCCTTTTCCATAAATCCAGGGACAATAGAGATACGGCGTAAAAGACGTTTGGTGACTCTCGAAAGTTTCGATACTTTGTCGTCTCTTCTTTGGATATATCTCGGAACCTTCTTCGATCGAGTTCTTCGACGAACGTGTTGGCCAATAGCTAGATCCACGATTCTTTCTCTACTGGTAAAAGAGAACGACTAACGTACGTGAACGGAAATTTAATGTTATTCTGTGTATAATAGTTATTTACGTTTCCGTACTATGTATGTATGTATGTATGTACGTATATATGTATGTACTTAAGTGTGCACACGGTGCAATAGTGTATCTGTGTGAGTTCGTTTCGTATCGATTTTTCTTATCTTTCTTTTCCTTCTTCTTTTTCTATTTCTGTCTGTCTATCTGTCTTTCATTTTATCAACTTCGTTAAGGGTATGTGTATGTGTATATATATATATATATATATATATATATATATATATATATATATATGTATATGCATATGTATACGTATACGTATATGTATAGGTATATGTATATGTATAAATATATCTCTAATATAATTATCTTTTTATATTAAATAATCTACTTAGTTTTCATAAATTTCTTGACATATCAAATTTAATATAAAGTAACATTAAAAAATTTCTAACGATTAGATTCTATATATAATAAATCATTAAATTCATAACAATTATTAGCAACTGGAAGTCATTAATATCCACGTACGTATCATATATAAAAAGTTAATTGAACAAATTTCAATATCAATTGAAATCTAACGCAAAGTTATAATATTATAATGTCATGTATCCAATAGTTAAAGTTAATTTCATTTAAATTATTTCTATAATTAAACTTAATCGATTACAAAGTTTCTTCAATATCCTTTTCTCTTTCCTTTTTTTTTTTCCCTTATCCATTTGTCTTTCATTCGATCGACTACATTAATCGTATAATTTATTAATTAAATAATTTTCAATGAATTCTCTCGGCAAATTTTTAATGAGTTTATCGAACTTAAAAGAAGACAAGAACGATAAGCACAAAAAATGTCGAATCATTAAGTGACAAACATTTTATAAATCGTATGATATCAATTTATTATACATTATATAGTTAAATAAAAATTATTATACATTATATAGTTAATATTATATAGTTAAATAAAAATTATCATTAAGAATTTGGATGATTTAAAAAATTAAAAATCATTGATTAAAATTGAACGAATATCAATTGATATATTTTATGATTGATATCATTTCAGAAAACTTTTCTTATTTTAGCTTTAAAACGAATAAACGACGTGATTTGTCCATGACATATTTATAATGCTACCACGTCGAGGCAACACATAAGTTTTCTATGGTTACCAGAAGATATTGACACTCTCGTATTTTCCTTCGGCCTTTATACGACTCCAGCGAGACCAGAATATTTGAGAGACACTTACTGTCGAATCTCGTGCCGTTAAAATATAGAAGGTTTATTAATTTTTCATCAACAAACGATTCGTTAAATTCCCCTTCTTCATTTTTTCCCTCTCCGCCGCCCCTGTCTCTCTCTCTCTCTCTTTCTCTCTCTCTTTCTTTTTCTTTTTGTCATATACCTTTAACTATTTCTCTGCTTCGTTAATAATTTCTTAATTATCTCTTTGATTTCGTTTGCTTTTTTCTTTTTTTCTTTTTTTTTTTTTTTTTATTTACTTATTTATTTTTCTTTTCTTTAATCTTTTTTCTTTAATGTTTTTTTTTTCTTGTTTTTTTGCCTCCCTGATCGTAGCAAGTACTCTCGGAATGAAATAAATTTCGGTTCTTCATCACGAAATATCACTTCGATGCTTCTCCCTTTATTTTTCTTAATACGTTGAAAAGAGATAGATATAGAAAGATAGAAAGATAGAAAGAGACAGAGAGAGAGAGAGAGAGAGAGAGAGATAAAGAGAGAAATAGAGAGAGATGAGTTGAGATATTTTAAATGAGTAGAGTTACTACTTCAAACTTTAACCATGGAATACGTAGATATACTCGACGAAAATTTCGTTGATTGTTCGAGACGGGATACAAAACGGGAAGGTGTATGCGAAGTAACAGCTACTTGTTACTTTTCTGGAGTTCGCCAAGAGTACTCTCGGCACTACTCGTGAGCATTGATATTCTCTTTAGGTAAAACTTTCCGACCGACAATGCGGAAAATGTAGTACCTAACTCATTTTCTGTCCTTTTCTCTTTACTTTTTCTTTTCTTTTCCTTTTTTTCTTTTTCTTTTTTTTTCTTTCTTTTCTATTTTTTTTTTTTTTCTTTCTTTTTTACATACATAATTTCATTTATATCCCCTTTTTACTTATTTAACATTACCATGGGCGCATAATTATTTGAAATAAAGTGAAAAAAATTCGAATTTGTTCCATCATTTAATATTATTAAATAATTAAAAATATTTGTTATTACTATCGATAATTTTTCTTATTATTAATATTTATTATTATTATTATTATTATTATTATTATTATTATTATTATTATTATTATTATTATTATTATTATTGTTATTCTAATATATTATTTTATTATAATAATATATTTTATTTATTATATTATCAATCTATTTTAAATACAATTAATAATATGTATATGTATGTGAGTGAGTGAGTGAATGAGTATGTGTGTGTGTATGTGTGTGTGGGCGTGTGTGCGTGTGGGTGCGTGCGCATATATATATATTAATCTTGTTGATACATTTTTTCGATACGATTTTTTCTTACTCGTACGAGAAGAGTTTAGAAAAAAAAAAAAAAAAAAAAAAAAACAAATGGGCAGTGGTTAATGGCCTTTCTAAAATCGTGGATGAAGCTTCCCTCGCATACGGGAAAAGAGGGATATTGTTACAGGGATGTCCGCAACACCTGACACCGCCAAATTTTTCGTCGTCATCGAAAACATATATCTCTGTAGCTGCCAACGTTGAAAGCAAGCGAAAATTTTTTTTTTCCCCCATTTTTTTCCCTTTTGCTTTTTTTCTTTCTTTCTTTTTATCTTTTTTAATATTTTTTTTTTCCTCCCTAAACCCCTCCCATCGCCTGCCTATCCCTTTTCGGTCGCACATCCCCCGCTTCCTTTCTTTATGTCCTTTTCCAAATGAATTTCGTCGAGATTTTAAAAATGTAGCCGATAAAAATCGCGTCGCACAGGGGTCAATGACATCGCGACTGTGAATGTCGTTCAATAACGACGCGGAAACGCAAAAGGGAAATACACGCGGAATCGCACTGGATTTTCGTTCGTTTCTTGACGTACAAATCGTTTTTAAATCGTTTATCATTATTATTATTTTTTTTTTCTTTTTCTTTTTCGATATAAGAGAAATAAAGATTAAAAAAAAAAATGTATGTCTTATTTATCATACAAAACTAAAATTACAATTTTATTAATTACGATCGAAAAATTGATATATCTCTTATTCTTCTATTCTTTTTTTTTTGTTTTTTTTTTTTTGGAATTACAATTATCATATCGTAAAAAATTATTTAAGATCGTATAAATCTATTATTTAAGATTAATAAAAGATAACTAATTAATCATTTAAATATTAAATTAATCATTTTAATATTTTCATATTCATGATCAAATATATTTCATTACAAAAAATAAGAGATATTAATTTAATCGAATTAATTTTAATACCCGAATATTATTTAGCTTTATATTTCTATAACTATCGTTTTTAATTAATATCAAAACAAATATGGTTCCTAACTACAATCTGTCAAAATAGAACGTGCAGTATTCTGTGCGAAGATTCTATATGAAGGTTCAAAGTTAACGAAGATCGAACATGAAACTGTTGGTCCTATTCTCTTCGATCTTTCCCCATAGACGTAAGGGTTCAGACAGAAAGAGAGAGAGAGAGAAAGAGAGAAAGAGAGAGGGGGGAGGGGAAGAGTGAGGGAAACTATGAGGAAGCCACCGCTCAAAACTTTCCTATTCCCTTTCTGGATACTCACACCCTAGCGGCGATCTAGCCATTCGAGCTCTTGATTACAGAGATCTGAGTTTAAATTGATCTCAGTGTTTACAGTTACAACTCGGAGAGCCAGGAAGCAGCTTGTGGTTTTCTCTCCCTTTCTCTCTATCCTTCTCTTTAGTTCTATATCTCTTCTGGAAACCCTTCGTCGCTATGTCTAGAAAGCAAAAGTCTCAACTTGAAACTATCCGTCAGAGTTTACTTGAATACGCGTCGCCCCAAGCAATGATCACGTCTCCGTTTGAAAATTGAACTTTGATCTTCTATCGAAACACTCTTGAGAAATCAAGATGTTAAAATTGTTAAGAAGGATATCAATTTTATTTGATTTTATTTTTTCGATGAATTTTTCCTTCTTGTTTGCAATTATTTTTTCTTTCTTTTCTTTTTCTTTTCTTTTGTTCTTTTTTTTTTGTTTCTTTCCTTTTGCTTTCGATTGAACCCCAATGTAACTTTAATGAACAACGCGTTCATATATTTAATATGAAGAGCAAAGAGTTTATGGTAAGAAAACGGATGTTAAATTATTAAAAGAAAGAAAAAAAAATAACTATCGGTTTTTAAATTATTCGACATAATTTTCTTTTGTTAAATCAATTTTTTCTTTTTTTTTTTTTGTTTTTCTTAATTCCCTTTCCTAGATATCGTGGGTAGAATTTGAATAAATAATATATTCAAATGTATGATATAAAAATAAATGTTCAATGAGCAAAGATAATGTTGTACGAATTTGAATATAAATGATCGATTATCCGATCGATTTCAGAATATATTTAAAAAGAAAAGAAAAGAAAAGAAAAAAGAAAGAAAAAGAAGAAAAAATATATAGAATTATATTAACAATATTTAAACGAAAAAAAAAATTGAATTCGATTGACACATTTATTTCAATATATAATATAATCTACATTTCTATGATAAATTAATCTTATTTCAATTACATCTTATTATAATTACTGATTTATCTCTCCCTTTTTTTTTCTTCTCTTTTATTTTTCCTTCTATTTTCGACCTTTCAAATTTTATTCCCTCGACGATTTCTATTTCCACGTAATAATTTCAAAACTTATCTTATCTTTCAATCAATTCGACTCAATCAACTTTATTATAAATTTCTTTTTTTCCCCTTATCTATCCATTAGAAAAGCTCGCAAGTTTTATAATACGATAAAAATCACGTACACCTTCCTTATCCCTCTTGGAAATTTCGAACACGATTGTTACGAATCTACAGCATCGATGGAAAGAGCAAATACAAAGATGGAAGTAGAAGATCGATTAGGTGTGCTGACACGCGCGTTTCATCGACGATCTCCGTTAACTCTCGCAAACGAGAAAGTATCTACCATTGAGTGAAAAAGACGATAAAAGGGTATAATAAAATGAAAAGAGAAGAAAAAAAATGGGAGCGAAAAAGAAAGAAAGAAAAAAAAACTATCCCTTGAAAAAGGTGCACAAAAAGAGAAAGGTATAATATAGGAGTTGTTTTTTTTTTTTAGAGGGAGAGTGAGAGAGAGAGAGAGAGAGAGAGAGAGAGACAGAGATAACCTGCAAATTCGCCCCGGGATTCTTACCTTCTCTATGCATAGCATTTTAAAGTAACTTCTTAATGCCATAAGCAGCGGCACGTAGCTAACAGGTGTTGCGTTTTCTTTCGCGCCTCGCCGAACTTTGATACTTACCGTGGAAATTTATCGAGCTGCTCCGAGCTCGGGAAATAATTCATGTCCTTAGTGCCGAAAAGTCTCTTTATCTTTCTCTCTCTCTCTCTTTTTACTCTCTCTTTTTACTCTGAGATGCTTCATCATTTTCGGGACTCTTTCGAAACTTCCAAAATATCAAACACCCGGCCTCCTTTCTACCATACAATTTACTCGATCGTTAACACGACTTTTATTATCTATTTCTTAAAGAAAAAAAAAAAAAGAAAAAATAAAAAGAAAAGAAAAGAAAAGAAAAAAGACTAAAGAAGAAGAAAAATTAAAAAAGACGAAAAAATGAAATACATAATTCTGTCGAGACGATCTATCGGATTTTTTTTTTCTTTTTTTTTTTTTTTTTTTCATAAAATAATATAATAAATTTTAATCTATTAATACTCAATTGATTGTTTTAATCTTTCTTCTTCTTCCTTATCTTTTTTTTCTTTTTCTTTTTTTTTTAATTTAATTTTTGATTTGTCCAATTTCTACTTAACGTTAATTAATGTATTAACAATCAAACATAGGAAGCGTTTTTAATGTATCGTAATATAAAAAAGATTCGAAGTATTATTTTTTTTTTCAAATCGAATCGAACAAAGTTACGAAAAGGAAAAGTAAGTGTAGCTTTAACGTGTAGCATTGAAATTTCTCAAGAGAATCGAGCGTGCAAATACGCATCGAGATCGAGCGAGCCGCGTAATTTGATGGCGAACGTCGATTATGTCACCGTTCTCGCTCTCACGAATACTCTAACAGATGCAAATTCGGAATTGGTTAACTCGGTCTGATCGAGACTATAGAGGTGGTAGTCGATAATCGAAAATGCATTAGTGCTATCGCCTGTCGTCGATGATTATTACATTCACTTGATTTTCTATAATTTTCAAAAATACGTCTTTTTTCTATTATATATTTCTATTATATTAATTCATCTATAAACGCGTATATATTTATTATGTATGTATATGCGTAAGTATAAACGAAAGTTTATACATAATGTCGATGTAATAAAAAGGGGGGACGGGAGAAAAAAGAAGAAACAAAACAAAACAAAAAAAATAAGAAATATATTACAAAATTCGTTTAATTAAATTCACTCAATTATTATTCAGGGATTATTTGAACACTTTCGTATTTCAATGTATTAATTACTTACGATCCTGTTTGAACGTTTTAAAGGAAACGATGTCTATTAACGTGAACAACATTCACTCCGATTATTCGATGTTCGTAGAACAACGCACGTAACACGAACACATCCCCAAACAAACGTTTTCCATCGCAAAACACGCATTGAAACATTCAACATCAGTGACGTACTGATACAATATCACGATCTATACTTTCGAACGCTTCTAACGTGTTCATTGTAAATAGATTGGCATCGATCCTATATATTCCTATTACATACATATATCATTCGTGACAACAGTCAATATATTACAAAAAAAATTATACATTAAATTTATATAAAAATTTAATGGAGATCATTTAGTTCAATTGATTTATTTCCCTTGAAATGCCTAAATTTAAAATCTTTACTCATTTCTTTCTGTTTAATGAAAAATATATTTGTATTTGAATACAAATTCATCCTTTTATAATGTAAAATTTGGTAGTAAAAAAATAAGAAAAAGAAGAAAAAAAAACACTTGTCGATTTGTTACGAAATAAGTAGAAATGAAAAAGGAAAGGAGAAAAGAAAAGAAGAAAAATCTATCGATATCCTTAAAATCTCGATCAAAAAATATTGTACTACAATACATTAATCTGAATATTATCCACTTTGTCATAAACGTTTTCTTCGTTTCGTATTTGATTTTGTCTTACGTTTTAAATATCCTAAATATGATATTTAACAGAAATTATGTAAAAATTTAGACGCATATCACTTTTTATTACATACTTTTGATTTATATCATTTTATAATTAAAAAAAAAAAAAAAGAAAGATCTTTCGAATTGTCTAATTTAAGGGATTATTTCATTGTTAGAAATTTTCAAAAATGAACGAATAGAGTGGGAAAGAGAGAGAGTAAGAAAGAGAGAGAGAGAGAGAGAGAGAGAGTGTGTGTGTGTAAATGAGAAAAAGAGAGAGAGAGAGACATAGAAATATTCATAAATATCATAAATATCAGAAAGAGAGAGAGAGAGAGAGTGTGTGTGTGTAAGTGAGAGAAAGAGAGAGAAATATTCATAAATATGATATTTAAGAGAAATTATTAAAAAAATTTTATTTTATTTTCTATAACGTACGTTTGATTTATATCATATTATAATTCGAAAAAAAAGAAAAAGATCTTTTAAATTGTCTAATTCAAGGGATTATTTCATCGTTAGAAATTTTCGTAAATGAATGACTAGAGTGAGAATGAGAGAGAGAGAGAGAGAGAGAATGTGTGTGTGTGTGTGTGTGTGTGAAAAAGAGAGAGACATAGAAATATTCACAAATATGATATTTAAAAGAAATTATTAAAAAATTTAGGGGCATTTCATTTTTTATTACATACTTTTGATTTATATCATTTTATAATAAAAAAAAAAAAAGATCTTTCGAATTGTCTAATTTAAGAGATTATTTCATCGTTAGAAATTTTCGTAAATGAATGACTAAAGTGAGAGAAAGAGAGTGCGAGAGAGAGAGAGAGAGAGAGAGAGAGACGTAGAAAGGACGATAGAAGCCGATGAATCGCGCAATTAATCTTCGATTCACCGTTGGCTCGGCCACTTCGCCAATCTCTCTGACCATTCGCGCGTTCGAGGATGGTAAAACGATGACCACCGCGAAATTTCAACGTCGATTGCACAGTACCAAACGTGTCATGCGTTCTGGGAAAAGGACCTTCACAGATTTTCCTCTAACCTACCCCTACATTTCCACCATCATCTCTTCCTACTTTTCCTCTTCCACTTCCTCCACTTTCTGTTCTCTCATTCTCATATTCCTTTTCACTCTTTCGACTTGTGTTCTTTTGTCATCATCTCGACAGAATATGCCAGCGACCTCTGCGGATTATACATACAGTGAAAGAAATTAAAAATCTCTATGTCTCTTTCTTTTTCTACTTCTTTTCTTTTTTTTCTTTTTTTCTCTTTTTTCTCTTTTTCTTTTCTTTCATTTCCCTTCTTTATTTCGAATGTTTCATTTAATTAGTGAAATTAAAGATTACAATAATGTATAATAAGAAACAATTTAATAATGATAATAACGTAGAAATAGTACTAATAATATAAGTTATATATATATATATATATATCATTATTTTTATTATTATTATCATTAATATATAAATATATATAATGTATGTGTATAATATCTTTTTTATTAACATACGAGTATACAAATGATATTATTATACAAAATATGTAATACAATATATAACAAATATATAATACGCTATCATTTATTGTATCTCTATTAATATTTTATTATAATTATTATTCTTATTATTAAATTAGTATAATATTTATTATTATTATTATTATTATTATTATTATTATTATTATTATTATTATTATTATTATTATTATTATTATTATTAGTATTATTATTATTATTATTATTATTATTATTATATTTTAGAAATACTAATAAAGTGACATTAATATCGACGGAGTAACATGAAATTTCTTCTACGTTTTCATTTTCTTCTTTATTACTTAACTCAAGTTTTAGTTAAGGGACAAAGCAAATTGCCCGGTCAGCCGATTTTTCACTACACTGGATACTTCCATTATATGTAATTGCTTCGCGTTGTCCGCTTGGTATCGTTTACTCACCCAGTTAAGTCTTAAGTACGTTTCTTTTTCTTTCTCTATCTCTTTCCCTTTTTACGAGAAGTCGTTCGAATTGAGACGAAAGCGAGGCACATGGAATTAAAACCGGAAAGAAACGGATTCCTTAAACTTACTTTTCCTTTTTCTTTTTTCTTTCTTTCTTTCTCTCTTTCTTTCTTTCTTTCTTTACTTTCATTTCTTTTTCATTTAACGATCCAAGACAGATCTTGATGAAAATTTGCCCATTGAATTATGATAACATTCGATGTAATAATAATTTATTTAACATAATAACCGAATATAATAAATCATTTCCATCTTGCAATGATTCAGTTGTAATAATAATAATAATAATAATAATAATAATAATAATAATAACGTTGTCATAATATCTAGGTTGTAATTATCGATAATATTGTCATTAACATTGTTTAGATTGACTTTTTGTCAAATCTAAAATTAATTAATACAATACACATTCTAATTAGGACAATACATAAGCCCTAACAGATGAATACAAATAAAGGAAAAGAAAAAAGAAAGATAAAACAAAAAAAGAAGAGAAAAAAGAAACAAATTATCACTATAATTCCAATTAGACAATTACGAAAGTAAAACGTTAATCGATATATAATATATAAACAATATATACATACGTATACGAGGACACATGTTGTCGATGAATATAACATATACAATGAGCATAGAACTCGATCACTTACTTTCCATCGTCGTCCTTTACATGTATCACAAGATATACTCGGAAAAAACTCCAACACCCGATTTCTCTTTTCTTCTTGCGAAAAGGTAGAAACCTCTAAGCGAAAAAGAGCATAGAAATAAAGAGAGAGAAAGAGAGAGAGATAGAGAGAGACAGAGAAAGAGAGAGAGAGAGAGAGTGAGGGAGGTAAAAAAGAGGGACGGCTGTCGGGGAAGTGCGAGTTTAGAAAGTCGGGAATAGCGAGAAACGAAAAGCACTGTATGCCCGTCACGTTTAAATTTCGACCACGTACCACTTTCCCGAAGTCTGCAACCGAGAAAAGGGAGAAGAAAAAGATATATATATATATATATATATATATATATATATATATATATATATTCTACATACACATATATATAGGAAAAAAAGAAAAAGGGAGTGGGAGAGAGAAAGATAACTGTCGAAGTTCGGTTTTATAAGCAGAGAAACTGCACTTCCTATACCTCAACCTCAACCTCCTCCTTCTCCTCCTCCTCGTTCTTCTTCTCCTCGTTCTCTTCTACGACGAGTAATAGAAGAAGAAGAAGAAGGAGAAGAAGAAGAAGAGGAAGAAGAAGAAGATGAAGAAGAAGAAGAAAAAGAAGAAAGCAGATGCCATTGAAATATCTGTATTCCACGATGCAGATGGAAAATGTTCAGGTGCAGCTGCAACGATGACGTAGAGGATGAGATGAAGAGTGGAAGAGATAGCAACGATGAAGAGGGAGGATGGAACTGACGGAGGTGGGGAAGTTTCATTTACATTATGCACTGTCCCCTTTTTCTCTCCATTTGTGTTCCATCGACTGCAGCGTTCTCTTCTATCTCTTTCTCTCTTGCTCTCTCTCTCTCTCTCTCTCTTTCTTTTCCTTTCTCTTTCTTTTTCTCTTTCTCTCTCTCTCGCGGCTTTTCTTCTACCTTATTATCTTCACGATGTGAACCTCACACCTTTTTATAGTCTCTCTCTCTCTCTCTCTCTTTCTCAGTGTTTCTTTCTCTCCGTCTGACTCATGATAACGGGATAAACACAGAAAGTGAGTGAGAAAGATAGAAAAACTCTTCCCTCCTAACGTGTACGTCGCAAAGGGCGAGAAAATTATTTGGTCGCCTCGGTGTGATTAATACCTACCGTTATTACTTTCTGCGATGTTTTTTGTGACATAAAAGAAAAACCTCGATATCAGTTCTTTTTTCGTTTTCTAAAGGTACCATCAGAGGAGAAGAAACTCGGGACAATGTGTCTACATCGAAAATTATTATCATCGACGATCTTAATTTTTCATTCTGATCACTTTTTTTTTTATAATATTTTGAAAATAAGTATATATATACTTAGATAAATAAATAAATATATATTGATATATATATATATATATATATATATATATGATATACCTGATATATCTTATATTGATCTTCTCGAAGAGTGGAATTAATTTTTCAAAAGTTATTTGATTTCTCATTAAATGTCAATGTCAATAAACAATAAATAATAATAATAATAATGCCGGTCATTGATATAAATATAAGAATAATAATAAAAAAAAAAAAAACAAAAAAAATAAAAAAAAACGTACGTGAGAAGTATCACGAGAGAAATAATTTCATTGTTCTTATTCTTTCTGTTTTCTTTTTCTTTGTTATCCTTTATTTTTTCTTTTCTTCGGATTTTTTTTTCTTTTTTATTTTTTTTTTTTTTTTTTTTTTTTACATTATTATTACTTTCTCGCTATAAGATAGAATCCACCGATGCTTTACTGATTAACAGTTGCATATAGCTTGGTGGGAGATCACAAAATGGAGCATGGAAATCAATCGGATCGACTTCTTTTGATCTCTTGGAAGGGTGACGCGAGCGAAACGCTTTATTTACCGGACGACTCGCGCGCACACGGTATTCGAAATCGCACGGTGCAAACGAAAGAGTGAGAGAGAGAAAGAGAAAGAGAGAGGGAGAGAGAGAGAGAGAGACAGAGAGACTAGTCGGGAGTTCAGCGTTTGTCAACGATAAATGTAGACTTACGGAAAATTGGAAATTCCAGCTTTGTAGAGCGGAAAAACTGAAGTCTGCTAAGTTAAATGTATTCTCTTTGATCTTATCAAATTGAATATATCGAAACGAAAGAAAATGCAGAAAGTCTTCGAGTATGTCAAAAAAAAAAAACAATAATAATAATAATAAATAAATATATAAGAAAAAAAAGAAAAAAAGAAAAAAAAACACATAGAAAAAAAAGGAAAAGAACGAAATATAATTGAAAAATTATTAATAGTAATATCGATGACAATATATCTACAAGTGCATCATAATTATTATGTATAATAATAACGTATAATAATAATAATAATATCATAAGATATATGATAATAAAGTGATATAATATAGTATCTAAGGTTGGAGATCATTTTAAACTCATCGAACTTTCAAGTTTGCTCGTTCAATATGGTTATATACATACATACATACATATACACATACATATACACATACATACGTGCATCTCGGGCGACCTTGATTAAATTTCATGCCTGAGCGTTGCTTCTACTATGGCGTACAACTCCAACTGGCTGATTTAGTTCCTGCAGCGAATAATTCCATACGTCGCGTCGTACCAGTTTCTACCGTAGTATCTCCAAAACTACTCGTAAATCATTTTGATGCTCTTGCGCTTTTGCTATCGTCGTTTCATAATCACATTTAATACTTGAGAAATCCTCACAATTACTTGAGAAAATTTTTATATAAGTAAATTGCAAAATATCCATTTAAACATTTTTCTTTCTAATTGTTTACTTATTACATAACATAACAAAAAACGATATATATATATATATATGTGTGTGTGTATAAATATAAACAATATGAACAATATAATATTTCTTTTTTCTAATTTTTATGATTACAATAGATATTAAAACGCATAAAAATTGAGAAAAATAACATTATAAATGTATAAAGTATAAACGTTAAATTAAATATTACATATTATGATAGATTTGTTGTATCTGAGAAAAATAATATTATAAATGTCATTGAAATATAATAAAAAGGTTAAACATTAAATAGAATCAATTTGTTTAACCTTAGAAAATAATATAAATTTCGAAATAATATAAAAACTATAAATATATATATATATAGCAAATATATATGATGCTACATATATATAGCATAAATGCATTTAAATGACAAATGATTTTAAATAAGTTTAAACGTATAACAATACGAATTTTCTCCATAATCGAAGTTCCAACTTAGAAAGAAATACGAGCATTGAAGAGGAATCATTGTAGCATCAATTCGAATGGAATCACATTTGAGCATTGTAACCGGTCCAGCTAGCATCAGATTGGACTGCAAATCCTGAAATGGGCTTTGGCTTTGTAGCCTCCAATAATCTTCCGAGTTACGAGTAAGGAGATATCATGAAAAAGACGAGGATAGACATTGCCAACCAGAAATTTCACCTCCTACTTTTTCTTCTCCTCTTCTTCCTTTTCGATAGATACACTATTTCGAGTATTGAAAATCGATTATCTCGAACTATGAAAGAGAATTTCAAGCTCGTGCTAACAACTGAAATTGGATATCAGTTTCGTTTGGAATATATGTATCTTTATGTCTTCCCTTTTTTCTTATTATTTCTAATCTGATAATAATATAGATAAATAATATGTGTCTTCTTTTTTTTTTTTATTTTTTTCTTGTTTTATTTTCATCCCTTTTCTTTCTTTCTTTCTTTCACTTTTTCTTTTTTTATTTCTTTCTTTACTTTTCTCCAATACATTACATTTATACATCTTTTTCTATCTATCTCATTTGTCACATTATATATATATATATATATATATATATATATATATATATATATATATATATATATAGAGAGAGAGAGAGAGAGAGAGAGAGAGAAAGAGATTAATTTGACTATCGATATATCGTTCTCGAAATGTACCAATTATCTCTCTCATTGAATTACAATGGAACTTTTGTCATTCATTTCCTATCCATCTCTATTTCCTCTGAATTGAATAGGAGGATATACTGGAAATGAGTGGCTACGTTTCATTCCTTTAACGAGAGATTGCTATTAATAAACATAATTATTCGATGACATAGCAATGAAGTAATCGACAAATATACGAAACATATGTGATTAATTGCTCTATTAATTTCTATCTATTGTCTTTACGATAAAGCATGGAATAGTTTGATTCAATAGTATCATGATTTAATGTAATAATAATAAACTATGTTATTTCAAATTGTTCTAATTTAAAATAATACATATTTTTACACTTTTTATCATTTTTTCTTTCTATATATTGTATTTAGATAATTCAAAGAAATTTGATATATATCTATTAGATATATGTATGACATATATGTATATATACATATATATATTATAATATTATTGTTCATGTAAGTACACATATTATACATATATCCAATCTATGTACATATGTAGGCATACATAATAGATAATACGTATAATTAGACATAAACATATACATATATGTATATATATATATATATATATATATATATATATATATATATGGATATATAATATAATCTATATATGTTATAAACTAATTATATATATATATATATATATATATATATATATATATATATACTATATGCTTATATACAATGGCCAGCGTTAATTTATAACACATATAAATTTTAAGAAAATAAAATTTTAATATTTAATAATGATTATACAAAATAGATAAAAAGAAAAATAAAATAGATTAAAGGATAAGATAATTTGAAAATTGTTAGATAAGGTGAATAATTTCTCTATCAAAAGGCATACGAGTCCCTTGGGATATTCCAGACTGATTCGAAACTATCAAATGTGAAAAAATCGAAATGATTCTTCCCATCTAACGACTTTTCTTCTTGGCGATTGTGCCAGGGGGATTTGCTTCGTGGTGACATATCGAAAATCACCGTCTCGGGAGTCTTCGGATGGTATTGTTACGAGCTACCGAAGGGAATAGATTAACTTCCGTTAACATAGCAAGATCCTAATCTTACGCATCTACAGGTCAATCGATATTCATTCAATTTTGTCTCATCTCTATTACAACGTTCCGTACCTTCTCATTGATATCATCCAATAGATAAGTAAAACATTATTTTTATCGACGTTATAAAACATTATATATTTATAACGAAATCGAACTTATTCGCTTTATCCGATAAAACATTTATTTAATCTAATTGTATAATCTTTCTATAAATTATATTTAAAATGGTATAACACAAATGAAATATTCGTATCTATTAAAAATAAAAATTCGATCTTCAGACACATACACACACATACACAAATACAAACGTTTATAAATTATTATATTTTA
This sequence comes from Vespa crabro, assembly GCF_910589235.1. Classification (NCBI taxonomy): domain Eukaryota; kingdom Metazoa; phylum Arthropoda; class Insecta; order Hymenoptera; family Vespidae; genus Vespa; species Vespa crabro. The sequence goes on from NC_060965.1 coordinate 5,687,439, forward strand.
ATAATGATTACTTAATAATATCTTATAAATCGATTAGATATCAAATCTTTCGAGAAATTCTATTTGTAATAATATAACACAAGTGAAATATTTGTATCTATTAAAAAGACAAAATTCATTCTTCAGACATACGCGCACAAACACACATAAACATTTATAAATTATTATTCCAATTTCAATATTAAATGTTATATTATAACTACTTCACTGTATGTTATAATAAATTATTAATTTGTTTGTACATCTCTCTCTCTCTCTCTCCCCCTCTCTTTCTCTTTCTTCTTATTATCAAATGTCGTTTAAGAAATGAGGAAATGAACATGACGTTCCGCGAACAGAATGAGACGTCAGTCTCTTTGCCTTCTTCTTATTTTCCATTATTCTTTACTCGACGAACGTCGAGAATGCTTATTTTCCATTTTCTCTTCTTACCACCCCCTGTCGCCCCCGGTCTTGCTCCAAACTTTCGACTCCTTCGTTTAAATTAGTTTAGAGATGCACGAAGCTACACGACGGATTATCTTAAATGAATTGTATCGTATAACGTCCTGTAGAAAATTTCGTCAAATTTTATTTCGGACGTGTATCGAATATCACGATGATTTCTCTCTCTCTCTCTCTCTCTCTCTATATATATATATATATATATATATATATATATATATGTATATCTATGAGCTTATCTTTGTGCATTATTTTTCTCTCTCATTCGACGATGACTTCTTTTTTCTTTTAACAAAAACTACAATTTGAAAAAAGGAAAGAAAGAAAAACGAGAAAAAGAAAGGAAGGAAGAAAATAAAAATAAAAGCAAGAATCCATCGTACTGAATATTATCCATTTAATGACTTTTCCCATATACGTGTACATACGTTCTTGCATTCCATCAAAATGAATATATTAGATACGTTTAATTTAAAAACACACTCATTTCCCTTTCTTTCTTTCTTTTTTTTCTTCCTTTCCTTTCTTTTTTCTTTTTTTTTTTTTCATTACTTTTTCCTTGTTCTTTTTTCTTCATTGCCCTCTTTTATTTCATTCTATTCCCATATTCTTCTACTTCTTCTTCTTCTTTAATTTTCTTTTTTTTTTATTTCCTTTTTTTTCTTCTTTTAACTCTTCCATAGAATGTAATCCATTTCGGAAGCAGACGAAACCGCGATTCGTTCGAAATATCAGTCACGGATTTCCATTATGAAATCGTTTGCTCTCCGAGCCGTAGAGGATTAATGATACAGACAGAGAGAAAGAGAGAGAGAGAGAGAGAGAGATAAAGAGAAAGAGAAAGAGAGAGAGAGAGAGATAAAGAGAGAGAGAGAGAGAGAGTGAGAGAGCTGTAGTATGTATTCTCAGCGAATCGAATGTAAACCATTCTTATGCATATATACACTCGCTGCTTCATAATCCACTCGATTTAATTTACTACCACTAGCGTGTGTCGCGAATGGTGCAACACGTCGTAGACACGTGCCGTTAAACCGAACCGGGAGATTGGAGCTTTTAAAAACGTCTCGTAAAAGTTTTGGAATGTAATAAAAATTGGTCGTACCGATTATATGTATATAAACGTTTTCATTTTCTTTTCTTCGCGATATCAATTTTAAAGCCAACGACTAACGACTACGAATTTTGATCGAGAGTCTTAACGAAAAGGGAAAAAAAAAAAATAAAAAAAAAACAAGAAGAAAAAGAAAAAAATAATAATAAAAGAAAGAAAACAAGAAGAAGAAGAAGAAGAACAAACTATGCCATTGCGTTTGTCATTGTTATACAATAAAAATTAATTCATTTCGTTGTATTTTTATAACAATCAACACACGACGTGACAGTACGTCGATAATTTAACGTCATTAATTTCGATTTGATTTAAATCGAACTATTATAGATATGAAGTATGGATACCAAATGGCTTTGCGAGAGTTGGAGGGAAAAAAAAAGAAAAAGAGAAATAAGGAAAGGAAAAAAAAAGAAGGAAATAAGACCGAAGATTATGATATCGTCGATATGAAAATTTCTAGTTTATTTGAAGGGTAGATAGAAAGGGGTTAGGTTTGCTCCCTCTGCTCTACGATGGCTTAAATTCTAATAATACGAGAAGATATGAACGACGGCATTGAAAATACGCGCAACACTCACATAGTAAGAGAGAGAGAGAGAGAGAGAGAGAGAGAGAAAGAGAGTGTATGTGTGTATGTTAGAAAGAGAGAGAGAGAGAGAGAGAGAGAGAGAGAGAGAGTGAGTGAGATAAGTCTGTGATATGAGCCTCGTCCTTTTCCAAGATGAACGCAAACAAACGCGAAAAGGAAGAAGATCGCATCGTCCAATACGAAAGCATCGTCGATTTTCTTCAATCTCTTTCTCTTTCTCTCTCTGTCTCTCTCTCTCTCTCTCTCTCTCTCTCTCTTTCTTGCTCTTTTTCTTTCTTTTTTACTCGATTTGAAGCACGACTTTTACCCCTAAAGGAGAACGCGGAGGGACCTGGAAAATGGCCGAAGATAATGTCCCGTCAGCGTTTTTGAAATATTTCCAGCGTCAATTTCGTTCGCGGCGAATTCACGCGGATATCATAGAAATTCGGAATATCCTGCGGCTCCATCTCCTTTTCATCTTTCCTATCCTGACGAAAAATGAAAACTTTCAATTCACTTTTTTTTTTGCTTTTTTCTTTTTTCTTTTTTTTTCGATTTTTGTTTCTCTCATTTTTTTTTCTTTCGTGCTTGTTTTTGCCCACATACGGAAACTTAAAAAATCCAATCTTTCGCGAGAACGTTAAAGTTAATCTCTAGAATTTCAAATTTACGTCGAACAAAATTGAAATAAAGAAAATTTTGATTGGTACAGGTTGTAAACGCAAATATGCAAATGTGTATCATTAATTTAAATGAACGCTATGAGTAACATTGTAAATTGATTCATATACTAAGTATATAATTTTATTGCAATTAAACTTATGATCCATTTATATAATTAATCAATTTTAATACGTGTCTGTATGTATGTCTATCTATAAACACATACATAATGAATATGAAAAATATATAACTTTTACGTTTATGTCAAATGAACGCGGATTCATTTTATAAATTTTGTATAATAATTTTATTCTCAATAAATCATATATATATATATATATATATATATATATATATATATATATATATATATGTAATGGACTCCCATTATTAATGACCATTTAAAAGAAAAAACTTTAACGTTTAAATGAGACGAACGCGATTCGTTTTATAAATTTAAAGTAAT
>NC_060965.1:5695696-5698196 GCF_910589235.1 Vespa crabro
AAAAAAAAAAAACAAAAAAAAAACAAAAAAACAAAAAAGCAAAAAGGAAAAAGAAATCTAAACGTGCGTGTATCTACGTCGATCTATTCGAAACATAATGAGCTCCTTAGGATAGTATCAAAAAAAATAAAAATAAAAAAAGAAAAAAGGAAGAAGAAGAAAAAAGATAAAAATACACCACGCTTAAATTCCAATACCATCAATTTTCATATACTACCACATTTAATATGTAAAACTTCAAAAGACGATAAGAGAGAGGAAGATAGATAGATAGAGAGAAAAAAAGAGAAGGACAAAGAGAGAGAAAAAGAGAGAGAGAGAGAGAGAAAGGAAAGGAAGAGAAAATCAAAGGTTCCACTTCACTCTTTCCTCATGGCATGCGATCATACGCTTCACCGAGTGGAAACCCACATCACGTCGAAATACCGGCAAATTACTCGTGCGTCCTTACAAGAGCCATGCGTATATGTACACACAAGTAAGTCAAAGAATACGTTCTACATATATATACATGTGTCTATATATATATATATATATATATATATATATATATATATATATATATACATACGTACGTACACATACATTACAATATACTCGTTTATACCTGATAGGAACTGTGTTGATGTACTTACTTTTACACGAATTTCTCGCTCCATGCGTTTAGCACGTCCCTCTTAAAGCACGACTTCTTTTGAAGATTCAATCGAAGGAAATGGAGAAGGAATAGCTTGGAAACCTTGGGAAGCCGCGAAAAGGCAGCACAGCTGAGAGAATATCACCGATGCCAATAAGTTTCTCTATACCTGTCTTAAACCATTTCAGTGAGAAATAGAGAGACACACATACACATATGTACGTAATACATAAATATATATATATATATACATATGCATATAAATGTATGTATGTACGTACATATATATGTTATACATAGAAAGAAAGAAAAAGAAGGAGAGATAGAGTAAGAGAGAGAGAGAGAGAGAGAGAGAGAGAGAGAGAGAGAGAGAAATAGATAGATAGAGAACAACGTATCTCGTGCCAAGCCCAACTATTTTCCGTCGAAATAGTCTTGTGCCAGGCGGCAAGGAGAACGAAGAAGTGTGGAAGAGAGAAGGAGGAGGAGGTGGAGAAGAAGTAAAAGAAGGAGGAGAATGCGGAAAGAGTAAGAGGAAAAGAGAGGAAGAGAGAAAGAAGAGGCGGGGAGAATAGCAAATCGTGGAAGTGAATGGTGAAGGGGAGCTTCGTGTCGTCCACTGGTGTAGCAATAAACTGCCTGAATGGTCAAAGCTTCTCAACTACTGTTCATTTTGGTAGGGGGTAATAGACTAGTAAGGAGGGATGGAAGGAGCTGTTGATGGATGGGTGGAGGTGACAGCTTGGAAAAGAGAATTGTACGGGCCTGGAAGTGAGAAAGGAGGTAATGGTAAAGAGAAAATGTAGAGAGAAAGAGAAAGATTGCGAAGAGATAAAGAGAAATAGGAAGAGAGATAGAGAGAAAGAGGGAGAGAAAGAAAGAAAAGAGATTCTTTTACCATTGGACCGAACACTTTCACAAAACGTTTTTATTTCTCCTTTTATCGAAACATGTGAGAGGATTAAGCCTCCTTGTTGATCTTTCTTCTTGTCCTGGATCAGTAAAATCAAAGAAAAGAAACGAGAAATATCAACGTTCTTATTCTACTTTCTCGTTCTTCTTTTTCATTGTAATCCTACAATAGCAAACTTTAATTAGTATTATTCTCTTTCTCTCTCTCTCTCTCTCTCTCTCTCTCTCTCTCTCTCTCTTTCTCTTTCTCTCTTTTTCTCTTTTTTATATAAGAAAGAAAAATGTCTTGGAAGAAAATAGAAATACTTGGATAAGTTTATAAAAGTTCAAGTTAATTCCTGTCTCTCACTTTCTCTCCCTCTCTCTCTCTCTCTCTTTCTTTCTCTTCCTCTCTCCATCTAACTATCCATCTGTCTATCTATCTCTCTTTCATTTTTCTCGAATCAATTTAAATTTTTAATTAATAACCGCGTTTTCATTTTATACTTAATTATTGAACTAGCCACGAGTTGTATAAAGTTTTTCTTTGAGATGTCATTCCTACCAAAGAGAACGAGGAAAAGCAAACGAGGAGTTTCGACGAAAGGGTCTCTTACTAACTCCCTATGCAACTTTACCGTCCGAAATAGAATGTCCTCGAGAAGGATTCCCTGTCTCTCTTTCATCCTCTCTCTCTCTCTCTCTCTCTCTCTCTCTCTCTGTCTCTCTATCTCTCTTTCTTCTCTCCATCTTACTTGAAACTTAGGACATAAGAGGAAATACTAGACAAGCGGATCCAGGATATACATTTCGAATGACTCGAAACAATGGTAAAGGCAAAACGTTGAAGTACATTTAACAAACGTCATATAGTTAGCTTTGTAATTTTCTCTCTCTCTCTTTCTCTCTGTCTCTCTTTCTCTCACTATTTCTCTCTATTTTGTACATACATACAAGATAAGTTAAATAATT
>NC_060965.1:5700696-5710696 GCF_910589235.1 Vespa crabro
ACTATACCCGCTATATCCTAACGTCTTGCGATTCGTATAGTACTCGTTACTAATGGTAATGCACTGTCTCTCTGTTTCTCTCTGTCTCTCTCTCTCTCTCTCTCTCTCTCTCTATATATATATATATATATATATATATATATATTTCTCTGTTTTCATGTATCTATCCATCTCTCTAAGACGTTTCTCTCTCAAGAAATATTCCAAGACGCTTGACGTATGAAATACGTTCGAACGGATAGAGCTTCCCTTTTGAACTGTCAGCCAACAGGCAATGGTGTATCTCAGGTTTGCTTAACCTTGAATTTCGACGGCAGAGAGAGAGAGAGAGAGAGAGAGAGACATATCTTTTGAAAGAGACGAGGTATAGAGGGGAGACATGCAACAATCGTTTTACTTTCACCCTTGTCATACTGTGATAGATCGATAATCATGATGATAATAAATAATATAATACAGGGAAAGAGAGAGAGAGAGAGAGAGATGAAAAAAAAGACCGTAGATACGAAGCGAGAAAAAATTCTCTCTCTCTTTCATTTTTATACTTATCTCGTTTATTTATTTGCTTTGTTGTTACATTTATAATATACCATCTCGATTATAAATAAAACTCATCTTCGCTCGTGATTACTCGTGATTTTTGATTTATATTAAATATTCCGTTTTCGTTCCGTTCAATTTTATTTTATTGTTTTCTTTTCTTTTTTCTTTTTCTTCTTTTTGCTTTTATTTAAACTTTTTTCTTTCCCCCATATTTACTTTTTTTTCTTTCCTCCTTTTACATAGATACATATTTACAAATGTCCGTTCATGCGAAGTAAACTATATTCTACGTCTGTCTCTTTTTCGCGGATGCGTTCGTGCATGCATAGTGGCGGGACTATGGTTGACGGCGTGCAGATTCATTTCGTATTTATTAAATTTCATAAAGCATCTTCCGCAGACAACGGCTGCATTTTCCGTTTTCCCGTCTCGGAGGAGCCCTCCACCGATGCAAGCGATGTTGCTTGAGTGTCGTGGGAAATGGAGAAAGCGTTGGCAAGATGAGATATATAGATTGAGTTTCCAGAAACTTTCTTCATCTTTCTCTCTCTCTCTCTCTCTCTCTCTCACTCTCTCTCTTTTTGTCTCTATCTTTTAGTCCATCTCTATTTTCACGCATTCCACTTGCCGAAAGCGAGGTTATACCGACCATGCAGGAAGGTTACGATGTTGCTGTCCGTCGATCTGCTTTACATTTAAAAGCTCTCACAGTTCCCACGTTCATTTTATCTTCTCTTTTCACTTCCCACCTACTCTATCTATCTGTCTATCTATCTATCTATCTATCTATCTACCTATCTATCTATCTATCTATCTATCTATCTATCTATCTATCTATCTCTCGTTTTCTATCTTTATTGGAAGTCACCACACGAGAATTTGGCTTTCAAGCTTTGCTAGCTGGCACGTTAAACTCTATATTTTTGCACGCACGCTCACTCACACGCACACACACGCACACACATATATACACACACACGCGCGCACAAGACAGAAAAAAAGAAGAAAATAAAAAAAGAACGGGGAAAAAAATTGTCACGATTGGACGAAATTATTCTTTCTCCATCTCCATTTTTTTTCTCTCTATTCTCTAGTCACGAATTCCTTCTTTTTTCTTTCTTTCTTTTCATACTTTTTCTTTTTCTCTTTTTTCTTTTTTTACCACGGACGAAAAATGTTGAACAACGATCGATGACTACCTTTATAGTTTTTTAATTTTTTATTTTCTTCTTTTTTGCTTTTGATCATCTTTAAAACACGTGCATACGTCAGAATATTATTTAATAACACGTAAAACTCTTTGGACATAATGAAATGTTATCTATCTATCTGTCTAACTATTTCTCATTTTATTTATAACTTGAAAGAAATAAAATAACTTTGACTTTTATTTGAATAAATTTTCTAGAAAAATCATAAATGACAATTATAATATCACTTAGATTAATTCAATTACAATAAAAAGATATTTATATATAAATAATGACATTTATTATAAGCACACTATATGCTATACTATGTCCATTAAGTATATAATCATGCTATGCTAAGTATAATTTAAAAAAAAAAAAAGAAAGAAAGAAAGAACATTTACAAACGTTCAAGAAATGAGGTTAACAATTAATCCTTTATGAGCGATAAAACGAAAGAAACAAAAAAAAGAAAAGGAAACAATGAGAAAAAAATTAAAAAAAGAAAAAAGAAAAAAAAAGGAACTTAATAACACAGTTCAACCAAACTAATTTCTAAATTTCTAAACTACCAATTAGCGTGGCATTACGGAAAGATAAAACAAATACATTAATAGTTATAATAATTAACAAATAAAATAAAACTCGAATAAACAATATCAAAGATATTTCTTTTTAAGTATCCCATTTCTCCGTTTCTTTTTCCCTCGTTCTCCCTACCCCTTCTCCACCACTGTCCACATCTCTATACCCATCCGATTCATAGCCCCAAACCGACCTCTTTACTTCTACAAGCACAACTATCAGCAATTCAACCACGACCATCAGCACTCTTCATCCCTTTTCGTAGGGCGTGCAGAAGCTCGCGTTCTCACAAACTATGGGCTCTGGGAAAGGGAAGGATTTGTACGCTTTTAGCGGTAATCCCCACCTTCCGTTCTCGCAACCAACCCCTCTTTCAACCCTCTCGCAACTCACTCTAACGGAATCGTTGTTCGAGCTTCGCACGAGCGCGAAAGACACGCGCGAGTGAGAGCCACATCTATCTATCTACCTATATATATATATATATATATATATATATATATATATATATATATATATATAAAGATGTCTCTCTCTCTCTCTCTCTCTCTCTCTCTCTCTCTCTCTCTTTCTATCTCTCTTTCTATCTCTGTCTCCCTCTCTTTCTATCACTCTCTCTCTCACTCACTCTCTGTCCTGGAACTTGCGGGATTAGCAAAACCCTCGAATTAAATTTTAATTAAATCTACCCTGAGCGTCAGGGGAGAGCTTCCTCGTGGCTTAGCCACGATCGTTTCAACGGACGAAGCGCACAGTACTCGAGCGTTCTTAAGACGAGACTCGATGAACATCCCACCCTTTTAATGGACCCATCGCGACACTCCCTTATAAACCCATACCACTTTTTCTCACCAACATCCCAGGATTTAGAGTTCTCACTTATATATTTTGTTTTATTTTATTTTATTTTTGTTTTATTTATTTGTCTTTTTTTTCTTTCTTTCCTTCTTTCTTTCCCTTTCTTTCACGTTTTATTAACCCTTGTCGTTCACCCTTACCTTCTTTTATTCTTTCATTTTATTGCTTCCTTTTATATATATATATATATATATATATATATATATATATATATATATATGTATGTATTCGTATTTTATGTCTTCCTTTTCTTTTTCTTGTTTTTTTTTCTTTTTTTTCATTTTTATGTCCGTATTCACAATTATGAACGATATGATTGATACGATAATTTTAAGTAAAAAGTCTACGTCTTCTTCTTTTGCCATAGTCAATCAGCATCACAATGGAATTAGCACTTCATTTTCTGCTTTCATATTTTATTAACTTTTGTCCTTTTTTCCTATGTCATCTTATCTCTTTCTTCTTTTTTAAATCTTTCATTAAATGGTTTCTTCTTTGCTTTCTTTTTTTTTTTTTTAATCTTTATGTCAGTATTTATAATTAACGTATAGAATTATCGCGAAAAGTATGAAAAGCAATTATTACGAATTATTAATTATAAGAAATATTTATATTTATAATAAATATTAATATATGTACGTAATAAGTGTTATTAGAATTAGATATTATAAATTTGATCTTGAATAAATATGAATTTTTATTGTTAATTATTATCATAATTAAATCTCGATTATTCTTGATTATAAATATATCAAATATAAAATAAAAGATTTCGATATCTTTATGATTTCTTCGAATAAAAATATTTTATCAACATTATTATATACAATAAAAGTTTTTAACGTTGACGTAATTTATAAAATATTTATTCTATTTAACAATCTCATAGGTTTGTATTTAAAGATAGTAAATTACATGCATATGTACATAGATATTAACAAGACTAATATCTAAACTGAACTAAAGCTTAGAACTTCCTCTTTGTTATAAATATAAACGAATGTTTACTAATACTTATGATCCTTTATACAAACAACATGACCCTTAGACTGTAGTTTATACTCGTGTATACATGATACTAGACGTGTATCGATGGCTATATTTACTTAACAACTTCTAAGAAAAGTAAAACATTGTAAATTTGAAAGATACATACATAAATATATAACAAACGATTCAAAATTTATTAATTAATTTTGTATCATTGATTCTTTTTGAAAGTTACAAAAAAAAAATGATTAAAGATATCTATCAGAAAATTTGTACAATTAAGAAAAGAAAAAAAACAAATTGCTTGTTGAATAAAACAAAATAAAAAAATTTCTTCGAATTTTTTAATTAATTTCAATAATTAATTTCAATTCAATTTATTTTCAACATACGTACGTATATTAAAATATATCGATAATTAAAATATCACGATTTAATAATAAATTTATTATTATTATTATTATTATTATTATTATTATTATTATTATTATTATTATTATTATTATTTGCTTTTTTTATTGTACAATAAATTAATCCATCCATTTCCAAACTAAACTCGAATAAGTTTCATTGATTTATTTTATCGGGAAAAGTAAAAGAAAATTATTGTTTAAAATCCATTTAGTCGTTATTTAAAAATATATTTCAACTTCTACATAATCACATATGTATGCTGATAGATAATTTATCAGACCCCTTCAAATCACTTTTCTACAGAATAGAAAAAGAAAAGTCATGCTCCAAAATCAGATTTACATTTCTTCATACTTTTCCGTCTCTTTCTTCTTTTCTTAGTCACCCCTAACCCACCAACCTTACCCCGTCCAAATAACAACGAACCAAGTCGAAAGTTTCCCTCTCTATCATTGAAATTTAAATGTCGAGCGGCACGTTATCTGAAATATCCACCAGCCTGGAGGAAAATTCAAGGGGGTATATTCTCTCTCTCTCTCTCTCTCTCTCTCTCTCTCTCTCTTTCTCTTTCTCTTTCTCTCTCATACACTGCTATGAAGAATTATTGCTTTCTATTAGCCCCGTCGCAACCTTCTCGTAGAATTTGCGAGTAGTTTAAAGAAGGATCGTATCGTTTTCCAAGGCTCTTAAATAGAAAATTTCTTGTGAATGATCCCACACTTTTTCTTAATAATAAATATAAAAAAAAGACAAAGGCAGACAAAGAGAGATAGATAGATAGATAGATAGATAGATAGATAGATAGATAGATAGAGAGAGAGAGAGAGAGAGAGAGAGAGAGAGAGAGAGAGAAGAATACACAGAAGGAAGAATTTATAAAAATTTTTATGTTTCATAATGTCTATCTCAGTAATACTTATCTATGTGGATAATACTTTTCTGCGAAAGAAAAAAGATAGGGAAAAAAAGGAAAAAAAAAAAAAAAGAAAAAACATGTAGAAATAGTTAGAATCGTAGAAGAGAGAGAGAGAGAGAGAGAGAGAAAGAGAGCATATTTATCTCCCGGAGAGATAAAAGAGATAGAAGGAGAAAAAAAAAGAAAGGAGAAAAGAAAAGAACAGATAGAGAATACAATGCACGATCCATTGTCATTAATCGCATCGTTGATCCCAGAATCGTTGCCGATCAAGTATTCTAGGTAACATAGAAGAGAGAGAAGAAAGTCTCTGATATCTCTGATCCGACGAAAAACGTGCATTGTGGCCTCGATACTATATAGGAATACAACGGAACGACATGGACGACGACGACGACGACGACGTTGGCGAAGTTGAACTCCTGATGAGCGGTATCCGCTTCCGCAACGTCGAACAAAGCTTCGTTCTCGTCGGAAACGACGCAACGCTATTACGACGACGACGACTACAACGGCATTTGGTATAATCTTTCGAGAAACCCGTTTTGCACCTTTTCGAAATGAAATTGAAATGTTCTGAAATGTAACCATCGATAGCGACACAACCAGAACTATCTCTTTCCTTTTTTTTCCTTTTTTTTTTCTTTTTCTTTCTCTTTCTACAGACCAACCCCTCCATTCCCTACCCCTTTCCTTTTCCGATCATCCCAGGCCAGACGATTAATATAAATCATTCCGATGAAGATTCGTCGAAAAAAGTAAGAAACATACTTTTTTTTATCTTTTTACTTCTCGATTAACATATTTGGGTCGATTTGGACGATAAACAAAGACACCTGTTTATAGTCCCAAACGGATTTAGAAGATGTCTGACATTTGAAATAATGGGAACAATCGATTTTTCTAATTGATATTAACGTCGATTATAGATATGATCTATATATGCATTATTAATCTTCATTCGTTTTATAAAATTATATTCGAATAAAGATATGATGAGTAAAAAAAGGAAAAGAAAAGAAAGAAACAGATCATAGATACCGAGAAATAAGAAGATATTAGTGATCTTTCGTAAAATTCGTCGTACTTAATTATGTATATTAATTATTTATAGAAGAATATAATTCATTTATCGTGTGTTCGTTCAATACGTAAATAAATGATATATCAAATTTGTAATATTAATTTTTATTCAAAAGTATTTGAGAAAGATATTCTTTAACAAAATTTCCTTTTAAATATCAAACGTATATTATATTACTGATTAATTGAACGATATAAACAACGTCAAAGTCTTATGGAAAAAAAAAGTTATAAAATAATAATTAAATACATTGTATATAAATAAAATAAATGATATAAAAAAATTTCTATTATACGTACGTTTATTCGAGCGTAAATGAAAATAAACATATTTATCAGATCTAATAAATGTTAATCCTATAAATATAAATCATAAAACATATATTCTATATACGTTCCGTTTATCGAATATCAAGAATTATTCGGTTGATTTGGACAAACCAAGAAAAGAGAAATAGAAAATCTCGTTATATCTCGCGAGAGCCGCGAATCGAAAGATAAGTTTCACTCGCGTAAATTCGTTTCCAAAGCGAGATAAGTATACCACGTACGCGCTCGTTTTCCCTCGTTCGCACGGCTTTGCTCTACGACAGGAAGGAAAATCCTGCATCGTGGATTTACGGCACACAACGGGCAGTAACAGCAACAGCAACAACACCACCAACAGCAAAAGCAGTAGTAGTAACAACCATTGTAACCATAGGAACCATAGTAGAGTTTAACACACCAGAAACGTCCTGCAAACGCGGTCGGTTTACAGTCACCGACAAAACGACGAAGAAGAAGAAGACGATGACTCCTTCTTCTCTTTCTTCCACTTTTATTTCCTTTCTTTTTCTTCTTCTTATTCTTTACCTCTTCTTCTACGTGACTCCGTACTAGACGAGTCCTTTAAATCAGACCCGCTTGAAAGGATAAGCTCCTCCCGTTCGCCTTCATTCACCTCGTGCGATATTACGAACGACAGGAGAACTCGGAAATATCGTCTCGACTTCTCAAAGGACAAAGACTGCTCCTGAACTTTTATATCCATGACTACTATATTCTCTCTCTCTCTCTCTCTCTCTCTCTCTCTCTCTCTCTCTCTTTCTCTCTGTCTCTTTCTTTTTCTCATTCCCTTTGTTTACTTGTGGAACTTACCTTTTTTACTTCCTTTCTTGTTCGTCCTTCATGACGACGAACAATATTCCTTTAAATTCATCTCAAGTTCATACGGATTATAAAATATTTAATAAATGTATTTAATACTTTACGCTATTACGTTATAATTACTTTTGCTTTTTGTTTCTTGTTCTTTTTTCTTTTTTTCTTTTTTTTTTTTCTTTTCTTTTGGTTTTTTTCTTTTTTTGTTTCCTCTCGATCGGTTCTGATTCAATTTTTTTTTTCTCTTTTTTTCTTTTTTCATTTTTATAACTCGTACATATATTTGCATGCATGTAAATCGTCTATTCATTTATTATACAATGTATTATTCAAGTAAATTTTCAAAATTTCTTTTTTATCGATTTGTTTTATGAATTATAATTAATTTCACATTACCACGTAATTTCATATTATCAAAGAATTAATAATATTTCAAATTAAATATTTTCATTTTCTTTTAAGTATTATTTACGCCTATTTATATAAAGAGATTTATATAAATTCATATGGTTTAAAGAAATAATTAAAATGGATATCGAATTATACTTATTGATAAAAGAAGTTATTGTTTTTAATAGATAATCAAAATTTATCAATTAATATATAATACGAAAAACGTGTATAAAACTCGACAGCATTGTTAAAAAAAAAAAAAAAAAGATAGATAGATAGACAAAGACAGAGAGAGAGAGAGAGAGAGAGAGAGAGAGAGAGACGATTATAGGCTAATTTGAAGATTTGCAGAGCGAAAGAAACAAATAATTAAAAAAATATCGTATCATTATTATCAATAAAAGAAATTATTGTCATCAGTTACTAATAGATAATAAAATTTTATTAATTTATACATAATCCGAAGGACCAGTAGAAAACAAGGTAGCATAATTTAGAAAAAAGGAGAATAAAGAGGAAGAAAGAAAGAGAGAGATAAAAAGAGAGAGGGAGAGAGAGAGAGGAGAGAGAAACGATTACAGGCTATTTTGAGGATGTGCAAGGCGGAAGAAACGAGACTGCACTAACCGAAAAACGTTTCCTGAAACTCTATTCCTTCTTTTTTTTTCCCCCCACGCGACAAACGCCCCGTTGAGTTGGCACGAGAAAAAGGGTTGTAAGGGTATAAAGAGATCGAATAGAAAGGATCGAAATGCCTCAGGCTGGTTTTGCCTTTGTTATCGTGATATCACCTGACAATCGTTTGCAATCATCATCCTGATCGTCATCGTCATTGTCACCATATCCGGTTTTATAGCAAACCCTTTCAAACCCATCTTTTTCCTACATCACCGCCTACCCCCTCAGCAACTGCAGCATCCCTATGTGTACCATTATGTGATACTTCTTTCCTTTTTTTTTTCTTCTTCTTCTTCTTTCTTTCTTTCTTTCTTTCTTTCTTTCTTTCTTTTTTATTCTCACCTATCAGACCAAGTCGTTTCTCGCTTTCTCACAATGTTTCTGATAATCGTTAGAACGAATCTTTCTCGGCCAAACAAGTAGGAAATATCTCGAAGAAGAATGAATATCTCGTTAGTGGAATCCTCCTACATAATATTTTTTTTACATTCTCTCGATATTATTTTCTCTTTAATCGTTTGAAAAAGATTGAAAATTAAATTTAAACGAAAAAAAAAAAAAAAACAAAAAAAAAAACAACAACAAAAAAAAATAGAGAAAAGAAAAAGAAAAATAATAAAAATAGAAAGAAGAAAAAAAGAAAGAAAAGAAATGTGTTTACCCTTCCGTGTAAACACATAAAAGATTTTAATGGTAATAGAAGGAAATAACATTTCACGTAGGAAGTTTGATCCACCGAAGCAAAATTAAAGTGAAGCTTAGATAAATCCGGTCGTGAAATTAAATTGAGAGTAATGAAATCGATGATATTGGATGATGTGTGGGAGAGAGAGAGAGAGAGGGAGAGAGAGAGAGAGAGAGAGAGAGGAAAAAGAATATAAAAGAAGTCTCTTTTAAAAATGTGTTTCCTTCTAAAAAAAAAAAAAAAATGTTTCTTTAAATTGATAAAAATCAAAAGTTCCAAATTTACGATTGGAAAAATCTTGAATCGTGAAATATTATTAACTAAATGTAATTTTCGATATTACATATAACTTTTAACGAATATATCGAATTTTGTTGTTAAAACTGAATTTTAACGTTTAATTAATAAATCAATGAATTTTTTCTAACATGTTCCATAGACGAAATATTTGTTTTTTGTTTTTTTTTTTTTTTTTTAATTTAATTTTTATAAACTGACTTTAATACCGTAGTAATTAATAAC
>NC_060965.1:5718196-5740696 GCF_910589235.1 Vespa crabro
TATATATATATATATATATATATATATATATATATATACATATATATATATGTATATATACTTATACGTACGGTTTTGCTTGTTCTCGATGAACGACCGTGCCAGGAAAAAATCCAACGTCAGATGTCTCCCAATTGCTTTTTAATGGACCGTTTAAACGAGCCTCTACAACGATTTCCCCGCTAATAGTCGTTAGGACAAAAAAGAAAAAAAAATTCAAAAAGCTTCGCATTATCCTTCTGTATTCTCCTCGTGGTACTATGTATGTATGTATTTATGTATATATATGTATATACATATGGACGTATGTTGTACGTCGACACCATTTCCACGATTTAATTTCATTTTGTAATTTTCAATTCTCTCGCAAAACCGTTCTCCCTTTCGTTCCGTAAAGTGTACGTTTACTATTCCTAAAATATTACGATCTTATCTGAGTACTTATCGTTCAATTAAAGAAAAAAAAAACATAATAATAAAAACAAAGAAATAAAAAAAAAAATATATATATATACAATAAAAGCTTATAGTCAAGAAGAGCTTAACACGATCAAAGAATAAAGTAAATAAAGTAAATAAATGTGTATGTATATTTATATATAAATTAATAGTTCTACATTAAATAGAACATGATGACAATTTTATTCAATTATCAATTATCAATTTAGAATTTCAATTTAGAACTTTAATTTAGAAAATCAATTGAGAATATTACAATTTTATCTAATATTATTGATCGTCCGATTGAAATGATACGATAAATACTTGACATAATTAAATATAATGAAAATGATATACCTATGGAACGATAGAACAAGTTAATGATTCAATACCGATTAGAAAATTGATGATAACATTTTATCTGATTATTAATCGTCCGATTAAATACTAGTAATAACAAATACTAGTAATATAACAATCTGAAATAACAAAAGAGTGAAATAATAAAGAAACAAAAGATTTTACGTTGATCGATAAAAACAAACTATTTAATCTGATCATTAATAATTCTTAATTAAGAAACTTGATAAAGACTTTTAATATAATAAAAAACTAGAATTGTATAAAAATGAAAAGTTCAAGAAACCGATATAACGAAATTATATAAGATCAGTAACAGTAATGATATAAGAGATAAATAAAAAGAAAGAGATAGATAGAAAGAAACAAATAAAGAGAGAAAGAGAGAGAGAGAGAGAGAGAGAGAGAGAGAGAGAAATGTTGGAAAGAGAAGGACGAAGTTTGAAGCTTTGGCATCCCTAATTCGCGAATTACTCGTCCGCGTCGTTAATCCTTCTTAGGATGCAAAGGGCAGGCCCTATGGAAAGGGCCCCTCGAGAGTCATCTTCCATCCACTCCTTTTACCTCTCACCCTCTCTTGTTCGCGTCCCTATGCGGTTTTCTCACTCTACCACCAAGCTCAAGGAAATCTTTTCGTGTCGGTGATTCCACGAGAGTCCCAGACGCTCCAAGAATATTAAATTCCCGAACCGACGCATAAATTAAAAGATAGCGGTTTTCCACTCTGGCTGCGTATAAATTTCGTGAAATCCAAGATGGGACGAAAGGTGAGAGAAAGTGAGATAGATAGAGGGGAGAGAGAGAGAGAGAGAGTAAGAGAAAGAATTATGAACTCACACGACAACGTATAATACATACATAGACATGGTAAAGTCCTCAAGAACTTAACATTCTTTCTTTTTTCTTTATTCTTGTTTTTTTTTGTTTTTTTTTTTTTTTATTCTTTTAACAAACATAATATTACACATACGAAATTATTTCGTGATTATCAATACTATTTTAACGATTAATCATTGTATTTGAATATATCTTATATTTACGTGAGTTTATTTATTGCATATAAAAGAAAAAAAATATATATATACTCAAGTATATTAAAAAAATTAAATATCCTATAAAAAATATGACAAGTATAAAACGATATCGTTCTATTTTCTATAATATGTATTTTCTTTTTTATTCTACAATATTTTTAGTTAATAAGGATCAATATATATATATATATATAAAACTTGTCATATAAAAAATATGACAAGTATAAAACGATATCGTTCTATTTTCTATAATATGTATTTTCTTTTTTATTCTACAATATTTTTAGTTAATAAATAAGGATCAATATATATATATATATATATTTTTTTTTTATTTCATTTTATTTATTTTTTTTTGTTTGTTTTCTAGAGATTGCTCTCTTACGAGCTTTAAATGATGATATCAAATAATAAAATATCGACAGCATTAAAAATTAATGTAATTATTAATTTTAAGATTATAATTGAAGATGAGTTAATTGCAATGATCAAAATTTGCATATTTATTTTTCTGACGTTTGTCTATATTTTTAATTTTAAGATTTAACTTAGACGTACTATTCAAAATAACAATGATTTTCAACAAAATCATTAGAATATAAAAATATTGAATTGTCCAATAAGTAATTTTGATTATTTTTGAATATTTTACATCTAAATAAAAGATAATAGTATTTTTTATCAATTTTGTTTTTATATCTAAATAAACAACTAATCCTTTTGGAACTAATCCTTAAACCTTGAAACTAATCCATTTTATTAATTAATTTCAATATTATAATACTTATTGACCAATCCAATAACATATTATTACTGTTATATTATTTATTTCGTAGCTATCTTCTTTAAGATATAAAATGTTAAAAATTTCGACATTATTTATCGGCCCAACGTAATTAACTAATCGACTAATTACTACAAAGAAAATAATTTTTCGAAATAAAGGAAATAAGAAAAAAGGATATAAAAGAAATAAGAAAAAAGAAAAAAAGGAACTTAAAAATATCTTACATTTACAAACATACACACACACATATACATATATACATATATACATATATACATATATACATATATACATCTTATCCGTAACTACTAGAAATATTTTTCGAACATACTAGAATGATAGAATTCATTCGAGGACATATACACTTTACAGATTTCTACAACGTATTTATATTTGATCGTCCGATAGCGCTCTAGTCGCCATCGTCGTCATAGTCGTCGTCGTCGTCGTCGTCGTCGTCGTCGTCCGCAAATTTGTCCAGTCGCATCTCTTCCCTTTATTACACTCGTCCGTTCGTCCGTTCGTTCGTTCGTTCGTTCGTTCGTTCGTTGCGAGAACGTGGCGTCGTGGAAAACGGGGGGTGAGAAATCACGTTCGTGTCCGGTGGTCGATCGTCTGTTCGAGGAAAAAAAAGGAGTCTCGTCTAGCCATAGTCGAACAAACGGGGAAGAGACACCTTCTATATGTTATGGCTGGACACCACGATGGCGTTGCATTTGAATTCTCGGATAATTCGAGTACGCTTTTCTCCTAACTCGTTTCTTTCCATTCTACATTTGAATCTCGTAACCTTTTTATATTTCGTCCATTTTATATCTTTATTCCATTTCTTTCTCTCTCTTTCTTTTTTTCTCTTTCGTTCACTTTTTATTTCTTTACCTTTTTCTATTTTTCTATTTCTCTTAACTTTATTTTTAACTACCACGGAAAGATAAATTTCCTCAAGCGACAAGATTTTTACAATCAAAGTATATTCTCGTAAATCAGAATTATAATTAATCATGCGATCATCAGTATTTATATGATATATATGTATGTATCTATGTATGTATGTATGTATGTATGTATGTATGTATGTATTAAAGGGGACCAGAAAGTAATGTCGTTTCTGTGCATGTCGATATTTGATTGTGATTAAAAATAAAAACTTATTAAAAATTTATTCGTTTGAATCTAATTTAAGAAAGCGACATTACTTTCCCTAATATATATGTTGATACACCTTTAATAATGTATTTTATTACTAATATCGCTTCATGATATAAATGGTATGTATGTGTGTGTATGTGTATATGCATGTAGACGTATTTGTTCTTTGTTAATACTCTTAATTATTAATTATACGAATTATATTACAGAGACAAGAGTATTACAATCAAATGTATTTTAACGAAATATAAAAATACTTACTAATATTTCTTCTCGCTATAAAAAAAAATATATATATATATGTGTGTGTGTGTTAAATGATATAAATTTATAAATAATTATGTCTAATTAATTTTAATAATATAAGCGAACGAACAAATTTTCATCCTTTTTAAAAATACCTTTATATATAATCTAAGATCTTAGATGTAATCATCATCTTATTTATGCCATCTTAGAAATGAAGGACGTCGTAACCTGTATTCAAGAATGTTTATACTATTATAAAGTATTTATCCTGTTATTCAAAGAGAATAGAGAAGAAAATGTAAATCACAGTATTTTATGCACATCCTGACGAAATGTAAACAAGTAAAAGACGTTCGTTCAAAATTTATTTACATATACGTACGTCTATGACATATGATATAACTGATAAAAGCGTCATCTTCAATTAAAATAATTTATCTTACATAAATGGGTAAACATGCATATCCATGTTCGAAATGAAAAACAAATAAAATAGAAAAAGAAAAAGAAAATGGGAAAAGAAAATCAAAATTAAAAAAAGAAGAAGACTCTCTTCTCTCTTTCTCTCTCTCTCTCTCTCTCTCTCTCTCTCTCTCTCTCTCTCTCTCTCTCTCTCTCTCTGTCTCTTTCTGCTTAGATGAAAAATATTACGCGGAAAAATTTCTCATATTTCTTGGTTACGTTATATATATAAAAACCAACAACGATATAATCTTCGGTTACATATACATATACACCACGTTTATAATCACGGTTTGCTGCTTCGTTAAGAAAAGATAATAGCGTTCCGGCTAAAGATACTAATTAAGCTAATTAATCTAATAGACATTTCAAGAGTGCATCATATTTTATTAGAAACTTTTTAAAAAGAGAATCTAAGTATATTCCATCCTATCGAAATATATACATACCACGACATTTCTTTTCATTACAAGTGATTCCATCGGGAACTCGAAAGGCCTACATATTTTTACATTTTCACGAATATAATATTGTATAAGTCGGTGAAGAGAATAAGAAATAAAAAAAAACAAAAGAAAAAGAAAAAATAATAAGAAAAATATAAACAGGAAAGAAGGAGAGGAAAAAGAAAGACAAAAAAGAAAAGCAAAAAGAACATGGAAATAGTAGATAAAAATAAAATGAAAAAAAAAAGAAAGAAAGAAAGAAGAAAAAGAAGAAGCCTCTCTCTTTCTCTCTCTTTCTCTCTTGTAATGAGAGAAATACGTACACGCATAAACAAAGATATATGATATGTTCACACGTAAAGAAAAAGAAAGAAAGAGAGAAAGAGATAGAGATAGAGATAGAGAGAGAGAGAGAGAGAGAGAGAGAGAGAGAGAGAAAGAAGAGAAAGAGAGAAAGAAGAGAAAGAGAGAACTTCTAAGATGAAACGAGGGATGAAACAGCTCAAGAAGGAAACCACGTGTACTATAGGGCAAGCTAAGCAACTATGTAGAGGTACCTACATACTTACCCATACATATGTACATACATATATATATAGATATATATGTATACATATATAGGATGTACGTAACCACGATGTAAACCGTCTCACGAGGTGGATTTCTCGTAGAATAAATTATTTTCATTTGCATTTTTAAACAGGCTACGCCGGTCGAGAAGGTTTTTAATCCAGAAACAAGGCCATACTTCCAAGCCCACCTTCTATCTATCTTTCTTTCTTTTATTCTCTCTTTCTCTCTCTCTCTCTCTCTCTCTCTCTCTCCCTCCCTCTATTTCTCTTATGAAAAGGAAGAGAGTGAGAAAGTGAGAGAGAGAGAGAGAGAGAGAGAGAGAAAAGATCTCCGCGGGGCACGTAGAAAACGCGCGATCCTCGCTTTTCGCGAGACGCACCGATTTATCACCTACTCTACTCTCCCTCAACACAAGCCAACTTATTTCTCGAGGTTCTTCCTTACCTCCTTATTCCCTTATCCCCCCCCTCTCTCTCTCTCTTTCTCTCTCTTTCATTTTTCCACTCCTTTATCGAGCATTTTCGAAGGGCTCTACATTTCCACCATAGCTTCCACTTTCCTCAAACCATCTTCCATTTTCATCGCTAACAGACTCATCCAACCTATCCCTCCCTCTCTTTCTTTCTCCCCTTCTTTCTCTCTTCCTCTCTCTCTCTCTCTCTCTCTCTCTCTCTCTCTCTCTCTTTACTTCCCCTCTAACTCTACTTGTGTTATCTCGTTCGCAAGAAATCTTGTTCGAGCTCCGACGAGATCATTCCAGGCGTCGTCGTCATGTTTCTACCCTCGACACGAATCCTGCGCCATTGTCGCCGAATTCGATCGTAAAATTTCATGCCTTTTTGACGCCACGACCCCTTCGTTTATACTTGTATTATGTTAAGATTAACTACTATGTTAACGGTGGCCGATGAGTTCACGAAAATGTTCATACTTTTCCATTTAAAGTAATGTGTTATAATATTAATCATTGAAATGGTTAATTTTATCAATGATCAATATTTTGTTCTCATTATTGATTAATTATTTAATTTATTCATTTATTTATTAATAGTTTCCTACCTTTATTCGTATCACATTATTGATATTTAACACTTCAACTCTGACAAAATAATTTGGTATAAATCGATACGTTTATCTGATATCTTTCGTTGAATTTATTATTATACTTATATTAATATATTATTGTTTACTCTTCGTGCACACGTATGCTCTCACACTCTCCACATACAATATACTATAAGAGCAATATTTATAAATATTTTAAATAAAATCTGTGGAGATAAATGTCAGTCACGCGTGACCCTCATATCGTTTAAAATCAAAATAAATTTTAATACACGTTCAACGATCAAATATTTCCTCACTGTTAAGAAATTAAATATACATGATTAAAATGACGATCATTGAACTCTCTAATTGTAAGAATAAATTTTATTAATAATTTCATTTAAGATATGGAAAAAATGTAAAAAAGATAATGGTACATAATTCAGATAGTCAAAAACGTAAGAAAAAAAAAAAGAAAAAAAAAAGAAAAAAGAATTAAAAGATTAAATAATTAGATAAATGATGACCGTCTTGTCGTCCAATTTTACCAACTGTTTCTTCTTCTTCTTCTTCTTCCTCTTTTTCTTCTTCTTCTCAATGTTGTCCCATAATTTATAAACGAAAATGCACGTGTATGAAAGCGAAGGACACTCCATCCGTGTTTTCTGAGGACCCTCCATTACGTCGAGTTCACTCTACGTTGTGAGAATAGCAAGTGTTACCATTGTACGTACGTCCGCCAGTAATGCTCGCTTATATTCAGAGTTATTAATTACGTCCGACACGGTGGAGTTTAGTCTTGCTTTGAGAACGATTTCATACCTTGTTATTTAATATTTCTTTATCTCTCCCTCTCTCTCTCTCTCTCTGTTTCTTTTTTATCTTTCTTTTCCTTTACTTTCTTTTTCTTTTTTTCTCTTTTTTTCTTTCTTTCTTGTGAAACACTCAATATTATCGTATTTAATACATTTGTTCAAACAACATATATGTATTTTATCTTTTTATTTAAACAGAAAGAGAAAGAGAGAGAGAGAGAGAGAGAGAGACAAAAGATTAAATTACATCGTTAAATTAACATTTATTTAATACAATTTCCTTTTTTTTTATATCTGTATAAACATTATGTAATATAAGAAAAGTAAATTCTCGTATATAAGTTAAATTAATTTTTAAGATAAAACATGTGAAACAAGATATGATTTATATTGAACGAAGATATGATTATTTGATATGATTTATATGGAATGTTAAACAAAATCAAAAACAATGTTGAATGGTAATACATCAAGCATATATATATATATATATATATATATATATATATATATATATATATATATTATTATATATATATATATATTAGTTATATATATATATATTAGTTATATATATATATATAACTAATAATTACAATTTACGATTAGTATATGTTTATTTTCGTATATGAACTAAATTAATTTTGCGACGAAAATATATCAAAAAAAAAAGAGAGAAAGAGAAAAAGAGAGAGAGAGGGAGAGAGAAAATAAAAAATAAAATAAAAGGAGTATTTTATTTAAAAATTACGTACCCTTTATAGAAGATTATATAAATAAAAAAAAAAAAAATATTCAAAAGCAATAATAAATAAATTACCAGAGATTATAATGAATAAAGAAATAAATAATAACATATAAAAATTATTAAAATATTAAACTGTTAATTTCTAATAAAATGCAAAAGTTAGAAAGAATGATAGTCTCGTGAAATGTTCATGATATCCAAGTTAAAACGAGAAGACTAATAAGGTCGACCAGAATAAGAGAGAAAGAGAGAGAATGAGAGAAAGAGAAAAAGAGAGAAAGAGAGAGAGAGAGAGAGAGAGAGAGAGAGAGAGAAAGAAAGAAAGAGAAACAGAGAGAGAAAAGTCTCCGCATATTTTCTGCGTTCCATGAACTTTTCACCGTAACGCAGGGTGGTTTTTTTCATCAGCGTTCTCTTGCTCTTGGAGTGTTCGAGAACGTCGTTTGTATGAAAAGTAGATCATAACGTAGTGCACAGGCTTAAAAACCTTCCGCTGACCTACTCTTTCGCTGATATTCGAGTGCGGACCGGCTTTATGTTGTTTTCCATACGTTTCGCCAAAAAGAATGGATTTCACGACGACTGCGCTCCTGTGCAAATGCACAATCTTTCATTTTCACATTTCGCAATTGTAAATCTTCGTGGTCCGCCATCTTCTACTTCTTTTTTTTTTTCCTTTTTCTTTTTCTTTTTGATTGATTTCTAAAGACTCCCTAAAAAGTTTTGTCTTTCCAGCCGGTCGATCGATAAAAAATCAGAACGAGAACGGAAAAAGTCATTTGAATTAAAATAAAAAAGAAATAAAAAAAATAAAAAAAAAATAATAAATAAAAAAAAGAAGAATGAAAAAAGGAATAGAAAATAGAAAAAAATGTTGAGAATACCGTAGTATAGCACACATACATATATATATATATATATATATATATATATATATATATATATATACACACAAACACATATACACACACACCGTGGAAAAATTAAAGTGACATTTATTATTTAAACATAAACGAATACGTTCGGTGATGAATAATTTGACTATTTTACCATCCGACCCTTTGATCCTTGAATTTGCCGACTTTCTTATCATCTAAGATGCAGGTATCACTGGATATAGCGAAGTCTCTTTTACTGTCTCTCTCTCTCTCTCCCTCTTTCTCTCTTTCTCGCTATCTATCTTTTTTCTTTCTCAAACGAGAGACTTCCTCCTGTATCGTTTCTAGCAACGACTTGTCTTATTTGTTCCATCTAGCAAGAGCGAAGGATCCTTCGCTTTTTCGTTCTTTCCTCGTTTCAACGACATGCACGACGACATTGCGTTCTCCAAGTCTTGGATCATCTCTAATTCACGTACCTTCTCTCTCTCTCTCTCTCTCTCTCTCTCTTTCTCTCTCTCTCTTTCTCTCTCTCTTTCTCTTTCTCTATTTATCTCTATCTCTGTTTCTAGTTCTTCTAAAAGAAAGAAGATAGTAAATAGACATTTTCCCCGCAAAAAGAGAAATGTATAGATCTGACTTGGAGATGCCGATAATATTTTGACCTACAAAATATCGTATTTGTATTTTACTCAAACTTTACGACTCTTTACGATATACTTTACTCAACTTTACGATATATATATATATATATATATATATATATATATATATATACAACTTGATTTGTATTTTTTATCCAACTGTAAAAATACATTCATAAATCTTTCAAATTTTCATCAAATTTCTTAAAGTTTTACATATGAATTTTCTTTGAATACAAGATGCCTTATTTTGAATTGATGAATAATTTATTAAAAAAGAAAAAAAAAAGAAAAAGAAACGAGATCGAAAATCATTAGATTTTAATTATCCAACGGAGTCTTACGAAATAAATGTTCTTAATAATTTTCATCGAATATTATATATCGGAGAAAAGAAAATATATGCATTTTTGATAAATACGATAATCATATATACATATATGTATACACGCACACATATACACGCACACATATTCAGATTCGTGCGATCTACGTTTTATTGTTTTTGTGAAAACATTGGATCCTAACGTTTCTACAATATTTCTCGAAGCAATTGTCGGATCATTTCCACACTTGCGAATAATTTAATGATCTTCGTGTACGTTGATACAATTTACAATTTTGATGGTAAAATGTCCACGAACTTTTAAATTTTCCATAATATTATTCCGTAAATATTTTTTATAAAGTTTTACCATTGCACATTTTGATATCTTATACTTACGTGCTATCACACAAAGACTTACTTTATTAAATAAGTCGGAAACAATTAATCGTTGAATTTGAATAGAAATTTCATGTCGTTTTTGACATTCTGCAATCTTTTACAAATGATCTTACTTTCCTCAGTTGAAAAAACCTAAATTGATACTGAAAAGTTTGTTTGGGGTCACTCCATCTAAACTCGATGTGTGTCTGATATTTATATATATAAATATATATGAGCCGTTTATTTTGAAAGTGGCCTAAGTCCATTTATCTTCAAATCGAAATATTTAAGGGTTTGCATTTCAATGAATTTAAAAATATACGTATAGGATACTAATGAGTCATACTACTTAGTATGTTAAATTTATAGTTCCTATTAAAATAGTGGCAATTATTAAGTGAATAATATGCGTTTTCTTATCAAGAATGGAGTTAGGCCACTTTCAAAATTAACAATCAGATTCATTATAAAATTTGAAGGTGCCCAAGTCCATTCAATATAATTTAAGATGCTTCAAATTAAAAAAAACAATACTCAATTTATTTTACATATCTTTAAAACACTTCGAAAACATAATTTATGCGATTCAAAACATTTTTTAACTATATAACGTACAAAATTACAAACATAAATTTATTACAAAACAATTTACTACTCATCTAGATTTTGTGTGTGTGAAAGGGATTTGAAGAAATCATGATGTTCCGGTGGTATATATCGTAATAGGTCAATTATGTCCTTGAATTTTGCTGTTGTAATTTGTCTGATATTTTTATACAGTGATGTCAATACAATATTTTCGAACTTTCTTGGTCTACACCGACGTGGTAATAAATTCAGAACTTTAAAATTTATATATATTATATATATTTAATATATATTATATATTACCGATAGAAATTTAATTATTTAATAATTGTAATAAAAATTTCTATATTTAAGAATACTTAAATACTCTAATACAATTTCAAAAGATATTCTAACATTTTCATTTCTAAAAATTCTAAGTGAAATCGTTAATATTCATGATAAACGACGTAAGAAAGAATATCCAAAGGAAGAAAAATATTAGCTTTCTTTGAATATCACAACAAATACATCCGATTAAAGAGAATACATCCGATTAGAAAGAGAGAGAGAGAGAGAGAGAGAGAGAGATAAAGAGAGAAAAAGAGAAAGAAAGAAAGAAAGAAAAGTTCACATGAAACCTGAGTGCTGGTATCGAGAGATGCAACTCTCAATGGCGACGGCTTATCCACATAGAAAGTATGCAATATATAGCACCTCCTTGAACTACGGAAGGGTGGCTATGATGTTTGAGCGCATTTGAATATCAGGAAATGAAGCCTCTTGTCCCAAGGGTGGCTTCGCTATGGGCATCGGGAGAAAGAAGAGAAAGAAAGAGAGGAAGAGATAGAGAGATAGAGAGAAAAAGAGAGAGAAAGAGAGAGAGGGAGAGAGAGAGAGGGAGAAAGAGTGAGTGAGCGAGAGAGAGAGAGAGAGAGAGAGAGAGAGAGAACAAATGGAAAAGAAGGAGCATGAAACGCCGCTGGAAACGAACGGCGTAGCTCTATTTGAATAATACTTTGCATTTAAATGCCGACCTCGATAAAAGAAACCGTCCTGTGCTACTTGAAATATCCTATTACGCGCTATTATCTTTTCTTCTTTTTTTTCTTTCTTTCTTCTTCTTCTTCTTTTCCTCCCACCAATGTCCGCCAAACTCTTTCCACTCCGTTCCACTCTTCTCAATGTCTTCAGCGGTCAATTCGCAGGACTCTCATAGAATTCTCTTTTGTTTGACAAAAAAAAAAAATATCCCGATCAAATCAAGTGATATAAATGTAACGATATATCATTTATATAACGATAGATTCATATTTTATCGGTAATGAATATAATAATAATATAAGAAAAAGTGATATAATTATATTTGATTATTGTAATCATATTAATTGCTCTCTCTTTTATTTTTCTTTTTTTTTTATTTTTACTCTTCTTTTCTTCTTTTCTTCTTTTCTCTCTTCTTTCTTCATCTTCTTATTTCTTTTTTCTTTCTTTCTCTCTCTCTCTCTTTCTCTTCTTTTAGATTAAATTAATTCTTTCAATCGATTAGAATAATTTTATGATATTAAATTATTCTAAGATTTCGTTGGATTATTCATATGAAATTAAGTGAGCCAAGTTTTGGTCGTCTTTACATAAGAATTATCTTCTATGTTTTCGTTAGGTCGAACAAATTTCTAGAACGGGTTTGTATAATTTCATGAAAAGATAAAAAAAAAGAAAAGAAACAGGAAAAGAAAAGGAGAGAAAATAAAAGGAAAAATGTTTCCACCTTTTCTTCCTAATTTCTTAATATTTTCTTTTTTTCGTTTTTTTTTCTATTTTTCTTCCTATTTTTCGTTTTTTTCTTTATGTTTTTTCTTCGTTTCCTACGGGATAATAAATTTAACGCCATCGAATTCGATGAGAATCGAAGCGAAACAAAGAGCAATTGAAATTTCTTACAAATATACTCTATCAATAATTATTTAAAATAACAAACATTAAATAAATCATTTCTTATTAATAATTCATTTTCAAACAAACTCGTAAAATATTTAAAGAGAATAAATATTTAAACAAATATATATATATATATTTAAATATATAAATATTTATATATATATATATTTAAATATATAAATATTTAAACAAATATATATATATATATATAAATACATTATTGAAGTATGTACATTATAACTGTTGAAAATTGATGCTATATATATATATATATATATATATATATATATATATATCGCGAATAAATATCTGTCACGATCCAATCAAATAGTATTTACAAAATATAAATAAGCAATTTCCGTTTAGTTACGTCTGATAAATAAAATCGAATGAAATCATTAAAATTGTGAGAATTTTGTAGATTGCAATATATGGAAAAAAAAAAAGAAAACGAAGAAAAAGATATATGATACTTGTTGAAAGCTATAAACATCGACAAAATCATTCGACAGAAAAAAAATGATCAAAATCATGAAATAAATAGAAAATATGAGATATAATGAAAACATTCATATATAATAAAATCAAATTTGGGAAAAAGGAAACGATGTAAAGATATGATTTATTTCTTCGAAAAATTTCGCGCGATGTATCTTAAATTCGATTTCATTGTATTAAAATATAAACAATCACGATAAACAATTATAAATCATGAATCAATCCCCTTTGACCTCTCGTCCTCTTCGCTTCATTCCATTTCATTGTTACCAATTAGAAATCTCAGTTCGTTTAATATAATAGATTAGCACGATAAGCCATCACCTTTGACGTTGAACTCTTCTAAAAGACAATAAAATCCATGGTTAATTCGTGAATGGGGATTCATTAAAACATACCTGAGACTTATATAGTCGAAACTTTCTGCTTCTCTTCATGGTACATAAATTTTCGAGAATGACGAAAATCCTTTGGAAGAAGGGAGTACATCAACTACAGGATGTTCCAACTGTAGTTATTTGAAAGTTCGATGATGAAGTAGGAGAAACTAGTCCCGGTAAATTGCTCTAAGATGGCTAATGTGTGTATTATTTAAGATGACGCGAAAACTTTTGTTTCTAAGAGTTTCTTTAACGTTGTCGAGTATATTGTCAAGATAAAGCACAAATATACAAAGATGAAAAAGAAATATAATATTCCTTTTCTCTTTCTCCCTCTCTACTTCTCATTCTTCTTCTTCTTCTTCTTCTTCTTCTCTCTTTTCTCTTTATTTTTTCTCTGTTCTTCTTTAAAACATCATCATATTTTAAATATTTTTCACCCGCTAGAGAATTAGAGATAACATATGAGAATGCAAGAAGAAAGTTTTAATCAAATTTCTTCGAAAGTAGGTCAACAATGTTCTTTCATAGTCGACGTTCTCGCATGACTTGTGTCACTCGACAAGTTAGAACCAACTTGTTGCTGTCACTCAATTTTCCCTAGCTCGTATACGGACGTTTTTAATTTCGTTCTATTCGTTTGAAATAAAAGAACGAAAGATATATACATATAAAGAGAGAAACAGAGAGAGAGAGAGAGAGAGGGGCGGAGGGAAAAAGATAAACAAAAAAATTTCAAGAAAACGGAAGTGATTTTCCATAGTTATGTCATCAGAAAGGATAAAAAGAAAAAAGAGAAAGATAGATAGATAGATAGATAGATAGAGAGAGAGAGAGAGAGAGAGAGAGAGAGAACGATACTTTCCAACGAATTTCAATTAATTTCATGGTAAACCACATTACTAACTCTAATGCGTTTGGTACCAAATACCAATGCCATTTCCGGTAAGTGGACGATACTTTTCGTTGAGCGTCCGGTAGAAGGCACTCATGTTCAGGAGAATATTGGAAAGTTTTTAGAGTCGAACGGACGACTGAATTTTCATCGCTTCCTCGTTTCTGCAAAATAAAAAAGGAAAAAAAAAAAAAAAAGAAAGAAAGAAGACGAACAGGAGAGGACGGGGGGAGGGAGGCGAGGCGGAGGGCATCGATTACGTTCTCTCCTCCTATCGTATCCACCCATCGCTTCACTCGGCGTTTTCGTTCGTCTCGTTTAACGTTCAGCTCTCGACGTTTGGATCTCGGGCAAGCAGGAAAATGGATATGGGATAGATCGAATAAAGTTTGTCGATCTAACCATGCAGATCTCATTCTTTCGTTTATATCGGGATTTTATTTTCCTTTTTTTTTCTTTCTTTCTTTCTTTTTCCTTTTCCCCATCTCGTTACTTCTCTTTCCTTCTCTTCTCTTTTCTTTTCATTTCTTTCATTCTTTGTCTTCGTTTTCTTTTTTTTTTCTTTTCTTTTTTTTTATTCTCCTTCCCTATCGTAACATACATACGTAACCCGCTTCGAGATATAAATTAGGATCGGTAAACCAGCTCTAGATAATCCTGGACAATAATAGGAAGGTTCGATCGATTCAACATATGTATATATGTACCTACCTATGTATATACATATATTCCGTGGTTGTTACTCCATGTGTAGAGTAGCGTAGAAATGGACGTAGAAAATGTAGAAGGAAAAATGACATAAAAGTTATATCACGGAAATACACATGAATTCTCACATAGAAAAACAGAAAATAGAAGTACGTTGGTATAGTTATATATTATGTGTGTGTGTATATATATATATATATATATATATATATATATATATATATACATATATATATACTTACATGATCGTCAAGAACAGCAATATACGTATAGAGCCTATTTATGGCAAATCGAAATGCCTTCATCCTTTATCTTCCATTTCCTGCTATTTCCAAGAGAAACGATTTTTACGAAAGCCTAATCTCGAATGAAAAGATTTTCTCTTCGTGAGAAAGACTCTACTTCCAATGATGTGTAATTGGAAGCTTTTGCTTTGCTGCCCTCTCTCTCTCTCTCTCTCTCTAACACACACACACATACACACACACCATTTACTCTTCCACCGTCGTCTTTTATTTGCTCGCTTAGAAATGTTAGAGATTATTATGACCTATAAACGAGTTAGGATATCTTCTCAATGTATGTATATATCACATAGAAAAGAGATAAGACGAAAAGGAAATATTCTTTGTATTTCTGGAATAGATGTTTTCTTTTCCCTCGTTCAATTTGTCCTCTCCCTCCCCCCCCCTCTCTCTCTCTATCTCTCTCTCGTTCACTATCTATCTATCTACCTATCTCTTCATCCATGGCGAAATATATTTTCGATATCTGACAACGTTACAAATACAAATGTTTTAATAAAGCTAAAAAAGAAATCCATCTAGTTCCATTTGACATGGATTTATTTTTCGATCAAATAAAAGATAAGAGAAAGGGACGAAGGGAGAGAGAGAGAGAAAGAAAAAGTAAGTGCATCGACCTGACTAACAATAAAAATAGAATCTCAATTTGGATATTTATAATTGCTCAATCATCTTTTGTTAATTTGTTATCGACAATTAAACGACATTTGCAAAATCTTCTCGATAAATTCTCTTTTATATTTATAATCTAAATTTAATACATATATTTTTATCAATTTTATAATATCTGTCAATATTACGCATTAATTGAATTAAATATAGTATAGCATCATTCGTTCAACTTCAATTATAAATTGAAAAGAAAAAGAAAAAAAAAAGAAAAAGGAAGAACATGAAATTCCAATATTGTAATACTATTGTTCGATAGATTTTATTTACATGGACATTTCGAAAAAAAAAAAGAAAGGAACACATAAAATTTCTTTATAATCTAAATTTAATAAACCTCTTGTTATTATTAAAATATAATATCGTATCTATCGATATCATATATATCGATCAAATTAAATCAAAATTTAATAAAAGTATTCGAGCGTCGTTTAAATTTTTTTACAAATTTAAAAAAGAAAAACGAACAAGAGAAAAAGAGAGAAAAAGAGAAAGAGAATAAAAAAAAAAGAAAAACAAAAAACGAAATAAAGAGACTCTAGAAAGGATTTCTTTTCTTTGGCATTATACCTGAAAGATATTTGATTTTATTTTTATCAACATTTCGAAAAAGATCGATGATTCGTTCATTCAGCCTCCCAATGGAAAAGAGGCGCGTCGTCTTTCGACAAGGATAAAAAGAAAAAGAAGCAGAAGAAAAAGCAAAAAAAAAAAAGAAAAAGGAGAGAAAAAGGAAGATGAAAAAGAAGAAGATAAAATAAGAGAAAAAGAATATGACGAAGAGGGGAGGGGGGGATTGAGGAGGACGTCGTCAAGCCTACGAGGGAAACGAGTTTTCCCGATTGGACGCAGCTGTCGTATGTTACCAAAAGAGACTGACTGTAAGATTGCCAGAAGAAAGATCCACATGGATCTATATATAACTATATGTATGTATATATATATATATATATATATATATATATATACATATATATGTATATGTATATCTGCTGCCAAAGTATAAGAGTAGAAGTGCCAGAGAGAAGGTGCTTTATACATGTATATCCTATTGAATAGACAGTAAGGTTGGCTCCATCGGTAGCAGATGGTTTCTCTATTGACGTATACCTGGCTAAAGGACGCACCATCTTCGCGAATTCGATTTCTATCTTTTTGCGTCTTTCCTTGGCACACCAATGATATTCCGATATCTCTTCCTTAAATTCGACAAGTCGAACAATCCTGAGAAATTCGAAGGTTGAGAAACGATCAAAGAAATCGAATTAGATATTATTAATGTATAAACGTGTATCAATTTATCAATGTATACGTATATGTATATTTGTATTTATATTTATATAAATATTGTATATACATGTATGTGAATATATAGAAGGTATAAATAAAGTGTTAGAAACCGTAATCTCTTTTTATATTATTATTCACAATTATTTAGAAATATTTAATTAAATTTTAATTTAAATCATAAGAGGCATATTATTTTCTATCAAATTTTCGACGTAAATAGAATAATAATGTAAGGTAAGCGTTAAATAAGCATAGAGTATTTATCACGAAAGAAATATCTTAGGTATTTTTTATCATTCAATTGCGTATATTATCGATAATTAATAGATATTTTATTTTGTATAAACAAGAATATAATTTATAATAAAATTTCAATAATTTTATCACAATTATATTCTTATTGCGAAAGAAGTCTTTTGAATTTTCGATCTTTCAATTTTGTACATTAGCGATTAATATTAATAAGTCCTTTTTCAATAAACAAAATAAAATTTACATAAATATTTAATTTTAATATTTAATAATAATTCAAAAATAATTGTAATAAAAATTGTAATGATTTCGTTATAATTATGTTCTTATTACGAAAGAAAAGAAAAAAAATCTAATTTTTAAAAGTTATTAACAAAATCGATTTTATTATACCGATATTATTGCAATATTTAAATAAATAAAGAATAAAATACACTTGAAAATGGTATTGATTTCAAGTCTCTACGACTTTTCGTTTCGAAAATATCGCCTTTGAAAGATTTCCATTCATAATTAGTTTAGTACAGTTGTTCGTAGTAAAAGTAGTAGAAGTAGTAAGGTAGAGTAAATTCACGAAATTTATATAGGTTAGTATGTCACCGAGTCAATTCAAATGAAATTATTTATATAGGTCAGTGTGCCAATATAAACGTATTCAATTTAAATGAGAATATCTCCGAAACTAAAGGTCGTAGAAACTTGAATCAACCACCATTTTAAAGGGTATAATTTTCTCTATTTTTTTTCTAATGTATTGTTAATAATTAATTAACAAATTGTTATAAATAATTTTTTGTAAACAAATTCTTACGAACTAAAGTCATCTTATTTTGCAAACAAAAAGAAAAAACTTCACACCCGATTACAAATGATTTATAAAATTACATAAATTAATACAAAATTAAAAAACAAATTAGTTTTTTTCACCAAAGAAAAAATTTCTTTTCTTTCATTTACATAAAAATATTTTCGGAACTAAAAGTCATAGAAACTTGAATCAACCACCATTTTAAATTTTAAAATAATTTTCTCTATTTTTTCAATGTGTTGTTCATAAATAATTAACAATTTGTTATAAACAATTTTTATAAACAAATTCTTACGAACTAAATTCATCTTATTTTGTCAACAAAGAAAAAATAAAAATCATCTTCGATTACGATTGATTTATAAAATTACCTAAATTAATAAATAATTAATAAACAAATTAATTTTCTTATCAAAGAAACAATTTTTTTTCTACATTATTAACAATTACGTCGTAATAGAAATGCCTTGGAAATTAAGAATCATAGAGAATTGAAACACAAATATCTAAAATAACTATAACTATAACTAATATTACTACTATTCTTACTATATTTTATATCGCATCTCTACATGATTACTTGGCAATATTTAAATCAAAATATCTCTTAAATTAATAATTTGTCTACATACATAGAGTTAATACTTTTTTATATAGAGAATATCTAACTGCATCGATTAAATGTAATTAGATTAAAAAAAAAAACACACACACACACACACACACAATTCACCTTAGTATATCCTTTACAATTGTCAATATAATAACTTAGTATATATTTACTAATTGCCAGACTATAGTATTCTCCTTACCTTACGACTTTTTTAAACAATGTTTTTTCACATCTCTTAACAGGACAATGATATTTAAGGTGATCAAAGTTAATCCTTAACCCTGTATACAGAGAGAGAGAAAGAGAGAGAAAGAAAGAGAGAGAGAGAGAGAGAGAGAGAGAGACGAGAGGATAAAATAGCACGTGTTCGTCCAAAATATGAAGAGATATTTAGGGATTCAAGACTATTCCCATTTCAATTTGGGTAATGGAGCCTGAAACATTCCTCTGGTGGTTACTGGTGTCTATCTTGTGGCGTTTAGACTTTGCATTTTCTGTCTACTTGATACTAGATAAATAAATGACTTTTGTTAAACTCAAATACCATAACTCTCTCTCTCTCTCTCTCTCTCTCTCTCTCTTTCTCTCTCTGTCTCTCTCTCTCTCTCTCTCTCTCTCTCTCTCTCTCTTTCTCTTTTTTCTCCATATCATCATTATTCATAATTCATCATAAAGAATAAAAAAAAAGAAAAAAGAAAAGAAAACATTAAAAAACAAACTAACAAATACATAACAGATAGTTTACAATTTGATACGTCTCGCAAATATTATTCATATCATCTCCCTATAGTTTGTCATATGAATAGCTCGATAAACGTAATTTCGAGCGGACGTTAAACAAATATGTATAGGTAACTATTTGTTATTGGGCATACGAATTGCATCACGTGTGTCACGACAATGAAAATAGCCAGTAATTTTATGCACTCGCGTCGACTAATTTATTAATTCACGATTTGTCGATGAAATCGTTGAAAAGAAAAGCAAAAAAGAAAAAAGAAAAGAAAATAAATAAATAAAAAAGAAAGGGGGGAAAAAAAAGAGAAGCAAAGAAAAAAAAATAAATAAAAAGAAGAAGAAGAGGAAGAAGAAGAGGAAGAAGAAGAAGAAGGGCGTACGCGCAAAAATGGTTAAACAATGTGAAGAAAATTCATGAGAGGAGTTAGGTAGGTATAGCTCGGTACATAATGTAACGTAATTAGAAAGAACGGACGTAACTTCGTTATCGCAACGATCCTTCGACGGCTCGACGAATTTCATTTTCCCGCGTAACCCGATGCCCCAGCATTTTATCTTGGTAACGTGCTACTAAAATGAAATTGCGAACGAGTAATAGTAGTAATTCGAGTTCGTTTTTCACGGCCGATGAATGGCCCATTTTACACATTCAACATTTTATTTCAACGTAATAATTTAGGTCCAATAGTAAGTATTCGTTCGAACATGTAATTGTCGAATATGTTATTCCTTTATATCGAATAATGGCCGGTGATTGGCGTATGTTAATACTATATCCGCCAACGTGTGTTCTTCATTACATATAATTAATAGCAATATCAATTTATACTTAAAAAAGAAAAAAAAGAAAAAAAGAAAAAAAGAAAGAAAGAAAGAAAGAAAAAAAATACAATAAATGTGGCGTTATTGCAATTTTTATGATATTTTGAAAAAGAAAGGAAATAATTGTAAATATTTATATACGCTAACAGATACTAATGTCAGTTTATATATATATATATATATATATATATATATATATATATATATCTGTGTTATTGAAATTTTTATAGACTTTTAAAAAAGCAATAAAAAAAAAAAAATATTATAAATATTTACATATTTTCAGTTTGTATATAAATATCTGTGTATTGCTGCAATTTTCACAGACTTTTAAAGCGAAAATAACAAAAAT
Source organism: Vespa crabro (assembly GCF_910589235.1). Classification (NCBI taxonomy): domain Eukaryota; kingdom Metazoa; phylum Arthropoda; class Insecta; order Hymenoptera; family Vespidae; genus Vespa; species Vespa crabro. The sequence continues at coordinate 5,739,377 of NC_060965.1, forward strand.
AAAAAAAAAATAAAAAAATAAAATATAATATAATCGTCGTAAATGACATTATAATTGTAAAATCCTTTAGTTACGTAAACGTTTCCTCTTCTTTGATAAATTTTTAACAAATTACGAACTCCTTTATGATATAAAATCGAGAACGAATAATGATAACATAAGTAAATCCGTTTCATTTATGATCTTCAGTATAGAGATAATTTCATTCATCATCGTTTTAAGCGAACATGAATAAATAAAATTTATAAAACATTTTTAATATACTTTTGATTTACTTAAAAACTTTTTCTCTTTGACTTTTTTTCTTTTTTTACAGGCGAAAGAATTAATTTCCATCAAAAAAAAAAAAAAAAAAAAAAAAAAAATTAAAAAGAAAGAAAAAAAGGAAAAAAATATCGATGGCCCCTTTTTATTTTGAAAAATATGATTCTCGGGGAAAAAAATTTTCATCCGTACTACTATATCAATCCCTTTCGAATGAAACATTTTTTCAATTACAAAAAATAATCGAGATATTCATACTTCCAATTTTACGTAACTCCCTCGTAATACATACGATACATATACGTACATGATACATAATGTATATATATGTACATATACGTATGTAGATGTATCTATGTTTAATTTAGCCTAATCTATATTTATTTCTCTTTCTCCCTCTCTCTCTCTCTCTCTTTCTTTCTCCGTCGACACTTTCTGCCAATGTCAATTATATTCGAAAATGCGCGTCGAAGGGGATCGACAAAAATCCAGTTTCCAAATTTGCATGAAACTTTCATCCGGTCCATTCAGTTCGTCGGTGGATCGCAAAAGTTTTAGCGATTACATCCCAGATTGAAATGCTGTTTGGAAAAGCGATGTACGAACGATTCAGTGCAAACACGAAAGCCGAGTGGGACGAACCGCCGACCACTCAAATAAACCCTCTGCGCGTTTCGTCGGAAATAAAACGACCAGGCCAAGAGTTTTATCGCCTGTGTTTACCTCCTCGTAATTGCGCTATCGTACGCTGTTCATAATGGAGAATATCGAGTGAGAGAAAAAACAATCGTGTATCTTCGATCACACTTCTCCGATCATCTCCAAATATCATTTTTTATTATATACAAATAGAGAGTAAGAGAGAAAGAGAAAGAGAGAGAGAGAGAGAGAGAGAGAGAAATAGAAAGAGAGAAAGAGAAAATATAGTATATCTGTCAGTCAGTCTAGAGAAAATAAAAGAAAATGAATATTATGGTCACGTACATCATTATAAAGAAATCGTATTACCTTTCCAGTCTCGACTATTTTATGTTTTATTCCAATTTTCTTTGTTAA
>NC_060965.1:5745696-5753196 GCF_910589235.1 Vespa crabro
TTAAAGAATGAAAATAAAATAAGTTCCCTTCTATTTTCAATTTAAATAATTAAAGTAAAATTAGATTTTATATATGGATGTACGTCAGGATCATTCTTTTATTACTATAAATTAACCATTTGATCTCGTGAGTTACAATTTCTTAAATATCTAATTATCTACGTCATAAGAATTACAAATGAGATTTCAAAAGATTTCAATAATTTTTTCATAACATAATTTAAATAACAAAGAGACTTTTCTCGATCATTTTATTATTACGAATGAACTATTTGATCTAGATTAATAATTTCTTAAATATCTAATCATCTTCGTCATTAGAATTACAGATTAGATTTCAAAAGATTCCAATGAATCTTTTAACATAATTTAAATAATACAAAATTAGCTTTTAAAGAGAGACCTTTTTTTTTTTTTTTGAATCATTCCTTTACCATGAAACGTATCATTTGATCTCGATGAAAATTTTATAAATTTCAAATCTAATCATCTTTCTAGTCGTCAGTATTACATATTTCATTTGAAAATATTCCGATGGATCTTTTAACATGTCCCATGAGCTCTTTCAGACCGCGAGTAGTACCACAGCGGAACGGCGTGGCTGTTCGTTCGATTAGCGTCAACGAAGAAAAACGAGAATTAGCTCTTTCTCTTTTCCTCTCTCCCTCCCTCCCTACCCCACCCCCCCTCTCTCTCTATCTCTATCTCTCTTTGGTTAAAGCTCGTGATCGAAGCTCTATGGCCGAAGAGAGAATTGATAGCACGACGAGACCTCGATCGAGGGACGAATTCGAAATAGATACGTCGCGTCCGAAAGATTTAATCCCGTTAAGAAGCATCAGTTTCGGGTTCGGGGGACGTAATCGAACGAATGAACGAACGAACGAACGAACGAACGAACGAACGAACGAAAGAGAAAAATAGAGATCGGAACGAATGCGTTTTCCTCGCTCCAACTGCTCCAAAGAGTTAGATCGAACATTCGAAAAAGAATCGCCGAAAAAAATAAAAAAACAAGAACTCAATTTCCATGATCCTTTCCTTTTGATCTCATAAATATGATGTATATGGTGGGGAGGGTGATAAAACATCGAAAACAAACTATTAAAATTGTTTCTCGTACGATCTCATAACAAATATATCCATATATATATATATATATATATATATATATATATATATATATTATTTTTTTTTATAATAATAATGATTACTCTTTTTTTTTTTGTCTAATTCTCATACATGGGTTACGTTAGGGTTTAATGGTTTAGAACAATCTTAGTAACTTTTTATTTATTATATATTAATAATAAAAATATTATTAACAAGATCAATTAATTTGTATATCTTTTACATTTAAAAAAAAAAATTAAGTTTCATTTAAAAGGCTAAATTATATCTTCGTTTTTTAAATATTAAAAGCTATCAATGAAATTTAAAATACACAAAAAAGTATTATAATATCGTAAAAAAACTTCTAGTATAATAAATAACATTGAAAACTTTAATATACCATAATATACAGAACTAAATTAATTTAAATAATATTTAAATATATTTTCTTAAATAATATGTATACATATGTTTTCTAATTTACGTACTTTTTTATCGTTTGTAATTTTTTTGAACTCGAACATGTAGTTAAAAAAAAAAATAAAAATGAAAAGAGATCTAATTAACATAAACAAAATGTAAAATATTAATACAAAAAAAAAATAAGAATATACCTATTACAAATCTAAAGTAATATAAGATTAAATTTTTTCTATATATATTTAAAATATATATATATATATATATATATATATATATATATATATTGTTTGAGAATGATTGAATTACATTTAAAATTAAAATCGATTAAAAGTGTCAGGTCAAAATTTTCAAATGTATAAAATCAATGCATAATTAATAAATGATGAATTAAAATATTACATTCTTCGTAACGATAACGTAACGTTAAATAATACATACATAAATTCAAGTTAATATTTACGAATATATCGAAATGGTTTCCAGTTAAGTGGATCTCCGACCCCTCCTCCCCTACCCCTTGCCTTTCCCCTAGTATATATACACACAGAGCAAGATTTCAAATATTCGTCGTGAAAGTATGGCAAAGGGGTTATCCCCTGTCTCTTTTATTTATATTTGAAAATCGTCAGGAACGATCCCGGCGACGTCGTCATCGTTGTCGTTATCGTAGTCGTCTCTTTTGGCATCGTATCGATTGAACATCATATCGATAACACCGAATGTATTTGTGAGTGAGAGTGTTCGAAAAAAAAGAACAAAAAAAAAAAAAGAAAAAGAAGATACACAAAGAAAACAAAAAAAAGAAAAAAGATAAAAGGATGATAACAGTTAGAAGTAATACTACGGAAGATAGTTTATGTAAAGAGAAAGAGAAAGAAAATCATGGATTGGAAAAGAGAATGGCTTGTACATACGGTTAACTTTGAAGTTCACTGAACCGTGTAAAATTCGTACAAGTTCACTTCTATATCTCTACTTGAAAATCTACGATTTTATTGATATCTTATTCGTTTCTTCGCTTATATTAAACTCTAAACGGATATTTTTATTTATTCTAATTACGGATATTTTATATAATAAATATTCTAAACGGATATTTTATTTATTCTATTTATATTAAACTCTAAACGGATATTTTTATTTTAAATTTAATAAATAAATTTCAATATAATATCCTTTTTTTTTTTTATTCAACATTTTCAAGTAGAATACTGAAGATAGAAATATTGATAGAAATAGATATATAGATGATTGATTAGATAGATAAATTGATTGTGTTATATAGGATATGGTTAAAATGAGAAAGAGAATATGAGAGAGAAATTATAACTACCAATATGAAAAAGTTAAAAGTTATAGCTGATAAATCGAACGTACATATGCCAAGTAATTCTACGAAAACTGAACTTCATTCAACGATTTACGATTTTAACCATGGCACACCACCTGATACTTCTTCTACTAGAAAATCCTTCATTCTTTCTTTCTTTCTTTCTTTTTTCTTTTTTCTTTTTTCTTTTTTTTTTACTTTCTTTTTCTTTCCTTTTTTTTCTTTCCTTCCTCTTCAAGTTCTTCAGTTTCACTTGTAAACTTTCGAGAGAATTAGTATTTTTCACTTTTCATGAATATTCATTTTGTTTTTTTGTTTTTGTTTTTTTTTTTTCATTTGAATGTTTTAACTAAAAAATTTTATTACTGTCTTTCGAAATTTTCACATTATACTAAAGATAATGCAGAGCAATTTAGCAGTTTAACGATTTCTATTGTTTCAAAATAAATTTCATGCGTTTTAGGAAAAAAAAAAAGAAAAGAAAAGAAGAAAGAAAAATTCGAAAGCAAATAATTTCTAATCTAAATTGATAATAAACATCGTACCTTTTTAAATAACTCAATATTATCATTGAATTAGAATAATCTTATTTTTGACATGTTTCTGAACAAAATATCTAAAATATAATGAACGTTATGAAAACGACTAAGTCACATAAGATATTAAATAAAAAATATTACACATAGATATTTATTTGATTCTTGTAAAATGATAATAATGTTGATAAAAACGGCTATGTTTAAAATAAATCTTTATTGATTAAGGAAAAAAAAAAGAAGAAAAAAGAAAGAAAACAAAATATAAAAAAATATTTGTTAAGAATAAAACGACGTAGAGTTTTAATCAATTTTAAATAGTCTAGTTAAATTAAAAAGTCTTACATATATATAAATATAAAATATAAATCTATATAAATATAAAAACTATATATATATATATATAAATATAAATATAAAATAATTTTTTTGAAAATATAAATTGTTTGATTAAGTCGACATTATTTTCTTTTCTACATTTTCTTTTTAATCAATGAAATATATTGTTTCGTATGGTATCTTCGAAAATACATATGCAAATAAATATATATTGCAATAATTTTAAATGGAATTATTTATAGTTTTGAAATCGCAAAAAGGCCCATGTCTGTATTAATAAACTGCCAACGTCAAAGCCTTAGAAACCATAGAAGCGTTCCCCGTGAAATTGGAACGCGTCGAGGATTGGTCTACATCGATTTTCATATTCCCGTAAGCTCGTGTCCAACTCCGTTAATATTTTTCTTTTTTTTTTTTCTTTTTTCTTTTTCTAAACGACGAGAAGACGTAAGACAAGAACGAAAGGTGTACGATACTATTTTCTTCGATACTCTTCGAAGAAGATTTCCCTTGGCGTAGAACGGCAGTCAATAATAGCCCAATCGATTTCATGTCAGCAGAAGAACCTTTCTCTTTTCTACCAATCTTATCTTATCATATTACATAAAAATAAAAAGAAAAAAAAATTGAAGAAGAAAGAAAAGCAAATATGATTCGTTTTTTCTTTTCCATTGAAAATATACGTACGTATATGAAAAACTAAATTGAAAATGATAAAGCAAGTGAAAGAAACATAATATATGAATTAAAAGTAATAACAAATTTGAAAATAATTTAAACAATTTGAAAGAAAAATTGAGATAACAAATTTTGTTCGATAATGTTGATTGATTGATTACGTCGACGTTTTTGTATTTATTTTTCTTCCTTGTTTTCTTTTTTTTCTTTTTTTTTTTTTTTAATTAACGAAACATAACAATTCGTATGTACCTTCGAAAATACTATATGAAATTTATAATATTCAAATTTAATTTTTATTTTCGTATCTATAAGAATGATTATATTAAGTACCTATACTTAAATAAAACTATACTTAACTAATTTGAATGAATTGATAATTAACTTTTTGACGTAATAATGGAATAATATTTAATATATATATATATATATACACACACACACACACACACATACACATACTTTAATATATAAATACATATACAAAATATATATATATTAATATAATTATATATATACAAATATTAAATTAATTATATTAATATTAATATAAATTTATATATATATATATATATATATATATATATATATATATATGTGTATACACATATACGTTTGGATGAGAGAGCTGGAAAGAAATCCTAAGGGACGGCAGAGAAGCAAGAAGAATAATCTGGAAGTCCATACCATATATACTTTTGATATTCCCATAATCCCTACTATTCTCAGCCTTTACCATCAGTTTTTACCCTTTGACATAGTAGTAAGATTCTCGTATTTAAAGTTTATATCAAAAACAAAAAAATAGAAAATAATAATATCCTTTCGTTATGTTAACAATTAATTCTTTGTTATTCGAGACTATGCAAATGTTTCGATGTTCGATTCATCGCACGTTCTGTCTTATTTCTTCTGCTGATGCATCTTATTTATCTTGTATGCGTCATTATCGTCGCTTTATCTAATTAAAAAAAAAAAGGCGTTTCCTTCTGTTCTGACTAATTTAATCAAATATTCCCCTCTATTGGATATCTTTTCAACTTTGAACAGTACGTATATTACTTTTTGAAAACTTCTATGTTTCATTTACGATAACGATTCGTGTTATTCTTAATGTCCTTAATATTGATTAAATAATATTACGTAGTATTATTCTTCTTAAATCTGTTTTATAAATAAAAGAAAAAAGCCAAATAAAAACCATGCTTAAGTTATACACAAACAAAGATGATCTAAGCCAAGATTATTCATTGCTTACTATTAAGCAATTGTTTAAATGACCTCATAGAAGGTTAAAGTAATACGATATTACTATTAATATAAATATTACGAGATACTAATTATTCGTATTTTGAAACGGAACAATCACTTTAATACTTCATTAAGAATATTAATATTAAATCACATCGTAGAAAGTTATAGTAATACAAATTTAAGTTCACGTAAATATTTACGAGATCTATTTATATATGTGTAGCAAAAAAAAAAAAAGAAATAATAAAAGAAAAGAAGAAATTACATTGCTATCCTTCGCTTATCGTTCTAATATTATAAATCAATTTCAAACAAAGGAAAAATATTTGTAAGACCAAATAGGACGAGACATATATATGTTATCATCTAATATCTGATCTTACGTTGTAAAAATTTTAATATTATTTTTATAAATCTTTCTCTGCAAAACTAATCGTTCTGACTTATAATCCTTTGTCCTTCAACCGCATATATATATATATATATATATATATATATATATATATATATATACATATACATATCATTTAAAAATCACATTTTATCCGATTTACAATGTAAATACATCTAAAAAATATTCAAAATGATCATACATTTATGGAACACATTGTACAATATATCGAGTTGATTCATAAATAAATGTTGTTGTAAGTAAAGAGATTTTATTACAATAAAATAGCTCTTATTTATGAATCAATCCAAAAATTATGCAAAATGTTAATACTAAGAATTCTAAATATAAAATATCGTATTTGTGCGTACCTGTGCTAGGGAGCGTACATACGTGTGTATGTGTGCACGCACGCGCATGCATGTGTGTATTGGATCGATTCACAAATAACTATATTTATCTATTATATTACAATATAATTTATTATATAATCAATATATAGATATATATGTGTATACATAACGAGTAGATTAGAATGTAATGAATTTATTTATGATTCCATTTCAATAATAAATAAAATACTATGTTGAATATATCAATGTATTTTTAATTATGCTATTCACGTATATAGTCCGATCCACAAGAATGTATCTTCGAAAATTAATAACCAGTAAGATAGTGATTGTGACAATCTTAAACGCATACACATATACGTATATTATCTCCATCATAGTGTAAAGTAAATTTCATTTAATTTTTATTTTTGTTTCTATTATCAAATTCATTTGTGTCATACTGGAAAACAGAATTTTATGAGATTAATGCTACGTACGTAAAACGATTTAGTCTACGAAACGCCAAGACGAGAAACTTATTACATCATCGCAACGCCCGTGCTGGCCTAGTTCCCTAATGGTAAAATAGAAAATGTATGATTCATAATTGAGCATAAACTTAAGATAAAAACGTACTATAAAAATAAAACAATTCTAATAAATCATATTCTTAAAATATTGATATTGAAAAATTGAAAAAAGATACATCGAGACGATAGAAAATCTATAATTAGCTAATAAAGATGTTGATCTTATTGTCAAGTAAGAGAGTTAATTATATAATTGTTTTGTTTTTCAGTCTCTTTATTCCTTTTCCTTTTAGAAATAACTTTTTACAAATAAGTTTAACAAATAAGTTGATATTTTTTTGGACAGAGAAAATATGTATCTCGTCAACACGCTCTTGTGGGAGAAATTCTATACGAAATATATTTACATATATGTAGGAAACCGTACCTACATAAATACATATATATATATATATATATATATATATATATAGATGTACATGTATACATATGTATATACACATGTCGTATCGATTGAAGAAACGTCAGCGACTTGAAGTGCAACGCGTCTAAGTCGTTAAAGCATTTCTCC
>NC_060965.1:5758196-5773196 GCF_910589235.1 Vespa crabro
TTATCTTTCATTTCATATTCTCTATCTTTGTTATTATTATTATTATTATTATTATTATTATTATTACTATTATTATTATTATTATTATTATTATTATTATTATTATTATTACTATTATTATATTATATTATATTATATTATATTATATTATATTATATTATATTATATTAATCGTCATAGTAATTAAATTTTTAATTCGTTTTATTATAAGTCTTGATATTCAATGACATTCTTGTGACATATTTCGTACTATATAATAACTTATGTAAAGGACATTTGTTACGGCTATACCAATTTGATAATCTAGAATACGTATTTATCTTTCTTTCCGTATGAAGAAACTTGCAGAGGCTGCAAGCGACATTATTTGTAGAATCTTCTATGCGATAATATTTCTTCCATCGAAAATATTCTCGATATTCTTTTGGATTCGTTATAAGTCGTTTTAAATAAATTGCTAATGTTTCTGGACTGTCGAAGTTTAATGCGTCGATGTAAGAATCTTTTGGTACGAATCGACTATAATTGGCTCCTCCGTAAACGATCGGCAATATGTTGTATCTGTAAAATAAGAGATAAAAAGAAGGAGATAGAAATATATATATATATATATATATAAAGAGAAAAAGAAAGAGAGAAAGAGAAAGAATGACAGCTTAAAGAGTGAATGCAAATCGATGTAAAGAAATGATAACAAAAGTTTTAAAGCAATGTAATTAATAGTCTTATTGTTCTTTTCTCTCTCTCTCTCTCTCTCTCTCTCTCTTTATTTTTTTTTTTTATACATTAAATCCATTACCAAAATTATAAATTAAGTTATAATAAGGAAAATACAATATCGATAAAAAAAAAGGGAAAAATAATAAATAAATTTAAATAACAATTAATTATTATTTGTCTATATGTCTGGGCTAATTAATTTTATTATTTGTACAAAGAAGAAGAAAGAAAAAAGAAAAAGGAAGGAAAAAAAAAAGAATAAGATTTTCTACGATTCCGTTACGTTACCTCAATGGTTTGTAAAGTTTCTCCGTGACGTAATCCTGACACAATGAATTTTCGAAGGAGAGATAAAAATAATATTGTGGCTCAATTAGATCTTTAAAACAATTACGTGAATGTGGACAAGTTTGATCGTCACCACATAGTCCATAAATATCCACGCTAATGTACTTTGATAATTCTTTAACGTACTCCAAACGCCCACTTTTGGCTGGACAATTACTCACCAACCAAGCTATTTCCTTTTTTTTATTTGCAATCGTTGTGTTGTCTACGATAAAAAAGAAAACAAAAAAAGAAAAAAAAGAATAAAAAATTAAATGAAATTCCATTAAAGAATTAGATAAATCATCGAGATGAATAGATTTGTGTTAAGTTTAATAAGCATGATATATATATATATATATATATATATATATATATATATATATATAATATAAATATAAATATAAAATAAATAAATATAAACACATGTTGACGGGTCAATTATTTTCAATTTCGATTGGATGATAGTTTCATTGATTTAGGATTATATTTTTTTTTTCTTCTATTTTTTTCTTTTCAATTTTTTCTTTTTGTCCTTTTATTAATTTAATTACTACATATATAATAATACTATTTCATTAAAAAATTTTTGATTTGTTATTAATAATTTTTTTTTTTAATATTAACAACTGCGGATACGTACACACGAATAATAACTTTTGATGATATATATTTCATACGGGATTTTATTAATCGACAATACAATCGAGATAATATTTATATTGGCGAACTCGATATGTTTATTTCTCGAAAAGGAAATGATTTTTCTTTTTTTGTTTTTTTTTTTTTTTTAATTTATTCATAATCAATGCATTTATCGTTTTATTTAAAGATCTCCTTTGAGTAAATAATAATTTCATTACTTTTTGATCAAAATCAAACAGTTTTATGTATATTCTCTAATAGCACGTAATCAAATAAATAAATATTCATACGGTTTGAGATATATCTCGAAATTTTTTATGGTATATTAAAAAATAAAAAAAAATATATGTATATATGTATATAATATAATAGTATATAAAATTCAAATACCTTTTAAGTGATATACAGAAGATAATTTGTTATTCTTATCATCGTTATTAGGAAAATCCCAAACGATATCAATAGAAGGTGCAACAATCTTATTGGTTTTTAAGTCACGAACAAGACCATAAGGCCAAACAATATCACTATCCAATCGATAAGTCATAGTATCGTTAAAATAATTCTCAAATAAGCCATTTGTGATTGGTCGATTCTCTGGACTTTCCAAATTAACGAAAACGTAACGTTGCTTAATATTTCTTTTCTTGGGCAAATCATTTTCATTCAATTCGACACCATGAAATAATATTGCATCGAAATTTTCCACATCAGTGAAAGATCTATCGTAAGTGGCATAACACTTGTTAAATTGACAATTTTTGAAGATATCATCGTCACCGAAATAAAAGTTTTTATTGCCAAACATTCCATTCCAAAAGAGGATCTTCTTGAACATCTTATGATCTCTCAATCGTTGCACATACATATTATGATTGATCATTTGATTTGACTTGAAATTTAGAACGTTCTTAAATCTCAAATCGAAATAAAACGATAATATATAAAGACAACAAATGGAAATGAAAAGTACTATTAGACCAAACTTGCCGCAAAACCATGACATCTCGCTTGATTATTAATATTTTCCTTTTTGAAGGTTTTTTTTTATTACGACGTAAGAATCGTTTTTTTTCTTCTCTTTCTTCTTCGTTTTTAATAAATATGTTCGATACATTCGTGAGATGATCGATGACGAATATTGAGCTTTCCTTATAATCCAGAAGTAATGACCAATATATTTTTTATAATCCGTACGACTGATTATATTTCTTCCTTTCAATAATTTTTATTTCTTCAATATATCACACTCACACACACACATACACACACATATATATATATATATTTATTTAAATATATATATATTATATCGATATTATCAAAATATGAAGAATATATGTTAATCTGTTTTATCTTATCACTTTTCACTCATATATAAGTAATATTATCTTATCACTTAGTTTTAACGTTATAGATGTTAATGGCTCGATGAAAACTTTTCAGATACTTTTTTCTCTTCGAGTATATTCTTGGGTCTTCATCAAGATCGAAATTAATTCGATTTTTGCACTTGTTTCTGATCGAAAATATGACTTGATGATTTCGATTAACCATAAACTGTGTCGTACAATATATACGTATGTTCTATGTATATATATACACAAATGGTACAAGTAGATTAAATAAAAGTTACAATCATTGAAATATAGACAAATAATATAATCATATTCATAAACAAAATTTTTTAAATGATAACACAAATCGATTTCGTTTATAACTCTATCATATTGGATTTCTTTGAGAATGTTTATTTTGAATGTTTAAAACATTCAAAAAATTTGACACTATTTACAAAAGTGTCAAAGAGTAAATAGAACAACTGGCCAATCTGTAAAATTAATTGTTTGTTAAATGTGAATTGAAAAATTAACAAAATTTACTAACATCGGATAATAGGGCCTTACCTTCATACTAAAAAAAAAAAAAAAAAAAAAAAAAAAGAAAGAAAGAAAGAAAAGATTTAAGAAATTTTTATCACACAATTTTTTTTTAAGAACGTACTTAATATTCAAACTTTATATATATAAATAAATTGTAATTATCTTTGTCTTTATCTTTTCTCTATCTTAATCTCTATCTTTTAAATAATTATTTTTAAGATAATTATTTTTCTATGTTATTTCCCATTATCAAGCCAGAAAATTTATCAATAGCAAAAGCAGCTTTATGAATATGAATAAAAAAAAAACTGCAAAGTAATTTGTCGTACGAAGTAGATAATATAAAACAAGCTCGGTCGGTTGATATTCAGTCTTGTTTTACATACATTTCGTGCGAAAATAACTTTCTAATGATAAAGCACATAAAGAGAGAGAGAAAGAGAGAGAGAGAGAGAGAGAGAGAGAGAGAGAGAGAGAGAGAGAAAGAAAAATAAATATAAAAGGGAAAAAGAAAAAGAAATAAATATAAAAAGAAAAAAGAGAGAGAGAGAGAGAGAGAGAGAGAGAGAAAGAGAGAAAAGGAGAGATATATGATAAAAGTACGATATAGATAACATTTATCTAGATACATGCATACAATCGACTATTTAATAGCGTATTATTAAAAAAAAATATTATTGAAATATCATGCAAAATGTAATACGATGTAGCTGATTAGAAATTACCATTTCAAAGCTCGATCGTTTAATATCGAGCAAATACGATCAGCGAGAGAATTTTCGTCGGGTAGGATTTATATCGTAATCGGATAAAAGAGAGAGAGAGAGAGAGAGAGAGAGAGAGAGAGAGAGAGAGAGAGAGAGAGAGAGAGAGAGAGAGAGAGGAGGAAAGAGGGAGAAAGGGAGAAAGGGAGAAAGAGAAGGAGAGAGAGAGAGAGAGAGAGAGAGAGGAAACGGGAAGAGAGTGATTACGTTAATTAATTAAGCCTTTCGTGAGATAATTAAAACGAAGAGTGATCCAATCGCGAGAAATTTTGCGATCAACGATGAAACGATGCGTGGGAAGGACTCTCTCAGGTTTCATCGATAAAACTATGAAAATCGCTTGTTAATGATTTTCTACTTCAATTAAATATATATATATATATATATATATATATATATATATATATATATATATGATTTTAATAACGTACGCCGGTATCTACATATTCGATATATCGAAAGATAATGATTGTCGTTAGAAAGAGAGAATTGGGAAATGTTTACATTAAAAAAAAAAAAAATAAAATAAAAAGGAAAATAAGGAGAGAAAAGAAAGAAAGAAAGAAAGAAAGAAAGAAAGGAAAAAAAGAAAAGAAGAAAGAATCCAAGAGAAAAGAGAATAGAAATTAAACGCCGATCAATAACGAATAATAATCTTCAAATTTTCCTATACATTATGTACCTTAAGTTTTTGCAATATCCTTTCTTCCTCCGATCATGATATATTTAAAATGGAACAAACACAGACATGTACGATAAAAGATTATATACAGGAATATACAAAGAATATATACAGGATGGCACCAACGCGAACGAATATATAATGTTCGAGAAGATTTATTCTATTTTCTTTTTTTTTTTTTCTTTCTTTTTTATTATTAATTAATTTTGATTCTGATTAATATATTTTGTTTCTTTCTGTTCGTTAAAAAAAAAAAAAAAAAGAAACAGAAATAGAAAAACTTTAATCGTTATTTACAACGAAAGAAAAGAAAGATAAGAAAGAGAAAAGGAAATAAGCATTGTTTGACAAAAAAAAAAATAATAAAAAAATAAAAAAAAAATAAAAAAAAAAATAAAAACAGAAGAAAATTAAGAGTTTTTAAATCGCTAACAAACTTTTGTACCAGCCTGTATAATAATAACGTAACAGCATGACACAACACGATGACATCACACAATGATCATCACAATGAATCTTTTAGTTGAAATATCCATTTTGTTAGAATAGAGATCTCTATAATAATCGTTTATATCGATCGATAGCTATCATCATATTATTTTCTTTTCACGTTCGGACTTCGTTGATCGACCATGAGAAAACCTTTCTAGTCGAGTTCATCGGCACGTTTAACAACTGGCAGCCTTTCACTAATTATGAGTAACACTTTAAACACGATAAACACCAATATAAAACTTCTACGATGTCTTTTCTCAAATAAAAATTGTCTCTGCACTATCTATTATCGATGTATATGTATATAATATAAACGTTACCATCAATTCGTTGTTATTCACTGAACTTTAATTATTAACATTAATTGTCTTTTCTCGTTAGAAATCAATGGTACCGGCTTTTAATGTGAACGTGGATTGATTACGAAAAGAAGATAAAAAGAAGAAAATAAAAATGCACGTTAATTAATTCCTTCGAGCTATCAAGGTCTTCTTATTTTTCTATCTTTTCTTCCTCACTCTCTCTCTCTCTCTTTATTCCTCTTTCTCAGGACACCCCCATCTCCATCCCCATTCCCTCTCCTTTTAACCTTCTCTTGTGAAACCTTTGAGATATTTATCGTATATCGTAAAAAAAAAAGAAAATGGAAGTAACGAAAATAGAAAAAAAAATTGAAATACAAAAAGAAAAGAAGAGAAGTAAGAAATATGCGAATAGAAACGAAATAAAAACTGAACCGGTTATCGACAGCTTGTCGACGCAAAAGTCGCGTCACGACTGTAGCTAAACGTAGACTTCGTCGTTAAAATTACCTAGCTCGACCTGAAACTAAGTAAGCCGATTCTCTCAATTGTCGTTTAACTCAACGTAACGCTTTGTGAACCGATAGAAGACTATCATCGTTGACCAATGAAAATCGTACGTGACGGAAACGCGCACGAAATCTACTATTGATATGTAACCAAGGTTATAACATGATAAATATTTAAAAGTTTCTATCAATGTTCGTATGTAAATATTTCTTTCTTTTTTTTTTTTTCTTTGTCCCATTTATTACAATAGTACGTCGAAATTCATTGTACTTATACAATATTATTCGCGTTTATTAGAATAAAATTTTAAAAAGAACGAAGAAATTTCTAAATTTATTCCTTCTTAAAGGTGTTACCATTTTCTTTTTCTTTTTTTTTTTTGTTTTCTTTCTTTCTTTCTACTTTGTTTTCCCTTTTTCATTTATAAATATATCTCTTTATAAAAATACAATTTTCTTTTAATTTTAATTTTAAAATATCATATATATATATATATATATATATATATATATATATATATATATGTACATACATATATATTTATATTTATATTTATAATATTAATTTTAATATTGAAAGTATGAAAGTATTTGATAATAATTATTATAACAAAATTATCATTAGATTATAACCGTATAGACAATAATAATATGTTGGTAACATGAATTAAATTACAATTATCTATCGATTCTTATTTCTAATAAAGATTACGATGTACGCCGTTAGATTAAAAGCAAGAAGCCCCACTTTTCCATAATCGGTTGCGTGCGCAATTGTAATTTCTGATCGAGAATTGAATTCAATAATACGAGTCGCTTAGTTTCATTCTGTCTTATTGATTATTCAATTTCAAAATTAAGAGTCCCCGTTCTTTGATACGAAGACGTTTAACATGATCGAAAGAAATATATTCGCTTAATTTTAATTTAATATTCGATCTATTATTATTTTTTTTTCTTTTTTCTTTTTTTTTCGTTTCCTTTCGTCTCACGTATATAATGTAACATTCGTAATAATGAAAATTTCTAATCGAATATAATCTTTATAAAAGTTTTTAGCTAATAAATATAAGTAAGTAATATCTCTTTCGTCGTCATATGGATAACTCTTCATCCCTCAACCCTATAAAAGATATATGTCTTGTTGTCTCGTTTCCTTCCCCATAGATAAGATATTGTATAAAGATCGATTCTATGGGTCACGTACCGATCCTCTTCATTTATTTCTCAATCGTGTTATTGAAGATAACGTAATCGATTATCAAGGACTCCGTTTCCTTTGTATCGATTGTTCATTTATTTCCGTAACATTGTTAAAGGGACACGTTCATGATAGTACGTCCCCCGTGGCAAAGGTTCAAACACATTTCGATGTTTCCATCCCTCTGTTTCACCCTCTGTTCATGGTGCTTTCAGTTTTATTCGATTTCGACGGTGATATTATCGGTTTTCCTTTGGTTTTATATCTCATGGATCGATAATTCACTCGTCTATCTTTATTAAAACATAATTTGATAAAAAAAAAAAAAAAAAAAAAAGAAAAAAAATGTAAACTTCAAGGAACTATTTCTCATAGAAAATCTCTAACACGTATGTGATACATAAACGACACATAAACGATATAAACACACGATTGACCGTGTCTTATTTTTATCTCATATTTACGATAATCCATTGTCCCTGATTAGATATTTTTATCAGTCAAAAATTTCATTCTCTTGAATCTTCAAGCCTAACTCAGAGAAACAAATTTTTTCACTTATTATTGAATAATTTTTTCACATTTATTATGTGAAAAATCTAACTTTTTATTAACAAATTTGATATTGACAAATAAGATCGTAGATTTTGCTCGAATATATACATACATAAGTATGTAATAATCTCGATAATAAATATTAGCATTGTCTCAATTGAATCCTGTGACACAGATGACATCCTGATATAACGAAATGTAATGCGTGTTTTAGATTAATTAAATTATATGAAAAAATTTTAATTGAATTAAGAAATAATAAGAAACTCTATCAGAGATATTAATCATCGTAATTTTTTTTTATACCTGTACATAAATCACGAATAATTATTATTAAACCAATATGATTATAATTCATTGAAAATGATTCATTGAAGTACGAGTAATTACTTTGTTAATTTAATTTTTTTTCTTTTCTTTTATTTTATTTTATTCCGTTTTTTCTTCTTTTTTCAAAACCTCACAAGTGCCCATTGTCTATTGTTCGAGTTATACGTACGTACGTTCTTCTTTTTTTTTTTTTTAATTACGTTGATGCATTTTTCCCAAAAAAAAAAAAAAGAAATGAAAAAAAAAGGAAAAAAAAGATATACTCATTGTTTCCAAGTAATGTTATTTTACTAATACATATATTGCAAAATTTTCCAAAATTTTGATAGAAAGAGATAAAAAAGAAAAAGGATTTTGTGTGGGATTTTATCGGTTAAGAAGGAAGAAGGATCTATACAATAAAATAAATTTTCATTTGCAAGATAAAATCTATGTCATATTTAAAATACTGAGCTTCATAAGTATAATAAAACATAAGAAGGAAAAAAAAAGAAGAACGTTTACAAGGTACACACATATACATATTTATGTATGCGTGTACATAATAACTTTATACAAATATATGTATAAAGTTATTAGAAAAAAAAAAAAAAAAAAAAAAAAAAAGATACATATTTTCTTTTACATGAGATCTAAAATTAATCGAAAGAAAAAAATTGTAATTACTATTTATTATATAATAATATATAAATAATGCAAATATTTTAGATTTCTTTTTTATATTTCATCATTACAAAAAAAAAATTGGAAATTGTTAACCATTAAATTGTTAATGTAAATTAATTGTAAATGTTACTTACGATTTCAAATAAATATAGTTTCAAATAATCTTTCAGATAAAAATTTCAAATAATTTCTTTTTTTTTTTTTAATAACGTTTTATTCTTTTACTTATATATATATATTTTTAAATTTAAAAGACTTCCAGACTTAGTATTATTTAAAAGATTTCAAATAAATATATTTTCAAGTAAAGTTTCAAATAAAAATTTCAAATAATTTTTTTGTTTTTTTACTTGTATATATATATATATATATATATATATATATATATATATATATATCTGTATTTAAATCTAAAAGACTTTCATCTTATTATCGAAACTCTGTTTTCAACGATAAGCACGACGACATTTCCTAGCCGCGAACTCGTCGTAATTTCAGTCTCGGCGAAAGGCCGAAAGTTTCGTCGTTAATTCTCGTCGTATGGAATAATGGCGTCAAAAGTCGTCGCGATTAGCCATGGACTTCTCGCTTTAAACCAAAATTCTCTTGCGAGTTAATTATACGATAATCAAGGACGATCGTTAAATGTAAGGTTATATACAAATATATAAGGTGATATACTCTAATAGAATAATAGAAAAAACTTTCGTTTTTGGATACATACGAAGAAGGGTCGATTTTTTTTTTTCTTCTATTTCTTTTTTTTCCAAATTCTTTTAATATACATTATTTTATATTTAAATAAATATTAATATGGGAAGTAATGCAAATTTTTTTTACGAAATGAAAAATCACTTCGACGTATGATTTCATTGGTGTGAAATTTATTAATGTTATTCATTTGACGATTACATTTGTAATAAAAAAAAAAAAAAAAGAAAAAAAAATGTGGAACCTATGTAACAAACTGTTAAAACATCTTATATATTCTGTGTAACAAATACGATGATTCTTTCTAAACTTTCCTTTAGTTTGAAAAGTGAAGGAAAACAGAAATAGAGAAAATTGAATAGCACGAAATTGACTTTTTCTTCTTCTTCTTCTTCTTCTTCTACTTCTTCTTTTTTTCTTTTTTTTCCTTTCGTTTCTTTTTTTTTCCTTTTTTTTTTTTGCCAAAGTCTAGAAAGACAAGCAACGAGTAAAGAAACAAGAACTCGCAATCCCTTTTTCCATTCTTGTGAAAATTCGATAAATCCTTTTCGACTATCGCCTTTTACGGTATGCTACGAGAAAAGATTTATCTTTGTCGAAAGTTTGGATGGATGGATAACGAGCACCCGTTTAGAATTTTATCGTTGAGAATCTGCGAATTTTATCGTCTCGAGTATTTCCCAGATCGAAGTTTATGCGATATAGCACGCGAGAGAGAATAACGAGAGACTTTCGATTAAGTGATTTAAAAAGGTAGAGAGAAAAAGAAAAATAGTGAGAGAAAGAGAGACAGAGAAAGAGAGAGAGAGAGAGAGAGAGAGAGAAGAGATGGATAAGGGAAAAATGTGAAAGAAAAAAAAAAGAAAAAAAAGACAAGAGGAAAGACTTAGCGCCATATAAATTTGATCCTTATATCATTTCCTCGTAAAAGCCGAGAAACTTTACAACCACGATCGAACGAGAGTTCTTCTCTCGTAAAACACTGTGAAGAAAGAAATAAAGAAAAGAGTAGAGGAGCTTCGTATCCTGTCTCTCTCTTTCTTTCTCTCTCTCTCTCTCTCTCTCTCTCTCTCTCTCTCTCTCTCACTCGATCTTTCTCTTTCTGTTGACGTTGATTTATATGAAGAAGATTCGATAAAATGAGACTGCTGCGATGGCTAACATTCTTTCTTATTTTTCTTTTTTTCTTTATATATATATTTTTTTTTTCTTTATATATAAATATATAAATATATATATATATATATATATATATATTTATATATATAATATAATATATATATATATATATATTTATATATATAATATAATATATATATATATATATATATTTATATATATAATATAATATATATATATATATTTATATATATAATATAATATATATATATATATATATATATATATATTTATATCTCGTAATACGATAAGTTCGATTTAATTTCATTATAAAAATAATAAATATTTTAATATCCATTAGTAATTATATACAATAAATATAATATCTATCAACAAATTTCTTTTTAATGCAGATTGTTAACAATTATAAATAATAATCTTGACAAATTAATAATTATTATTAATAAGTTAAATAACTTAATTCCATTGAAATTTTCAATGTACTAAATATATTAATTAATATTAATATATATATATATATATATATATATATATATATATATATATATATATATTATTTTAGATAGGCTTCTGTATTAAGCTTTAGGATCGATCAATAGAGTCTAGTTTGAAATTTCGATGATGAAAGCAACAAAGCAACAGAAGGGTTTGGTCCAAATTGCACAATGTAAATGATCGGTCCGAGCTCAGACATCTAAAGGATACTCGTTGGCCGGCAAAAGGAGCCGTTTAAGACAATGGGGAAGATGATCATTTCTAGTCTCCTATGAGATAGGCAGAGATAGACAGAGATAGAGAAAGAGAGGAAGAGAAAGAGAGAGAGAGAGAGAGAGAGAGAGAGTATACGAGTGAACCTTTAGTATGTTTGGAATGTCGAAATGAGTCTGTTCAAACAGCTCAATCATCTCCAATCAATAGGATCCTTACAATAAACGAACTTATCGATAGCCTCAATAGACGATACAAATATATGATATACAAACAAATAAAAAGAAAAAAAAAAGAAAGAAAGAAAGGAAGAAAAAAAGATCACTCCTACTGCCGTCATGAATTTGCACGATTTTCCATTAATTTTTCAAAATAATTGATCCCGCATTGAATCTCAAAATCAATATGAATCTAAAATTCTTCAATGTGTATTTATACAAACAAATTTCGTACGGCTTACAAATCATATTAATTGATATTCACTTTTTAATTAAAAACGTTCGCGAAAGAATTTTTCCCGATAAAAAAAAAAAAAAAGAAGAAAAAAAAAGAGAAAAAAAGGAAATATATAATTTCCAGATTAAATGAATACATACAGATGATATAATTTGTTGATAAAAATTATTTATTTATTGAAAACAATTACACAGACGAGTAATTTGAATAATTAAAAACAATTTGTCTCTAATAATCTACAATAATAATATTGAAATATGTATATATATATATATATATATATATATATATATATATATATTTATATATTTAATTCGTACTCAACCTTAAAAAATGTACGAACGATCGTGGAGAAGTAATTTGTCAAAAAAAGAAAAAAAAAAAAAGAGAAAGAAAAGAAAAAAAAAAGAAGAAAAAAGAAAAAACATCTATATAATATTAATTAAAAAAAAGCATCGGACTTATTCCTTATTCATTTTATTCGTTTTATTACATCTTCTACTTCTTCTCCTCTCTCTCTCTTTCTCTCTCTCCCCTTTTTGTTTTTTTTAAATAAGAACGTACATACACATAGGAAAAGGTCGAAAAGTCGAAAAAGAGTTAACGTCAACGTTAATCTAAACGTTCGTTCCCTGTATCGAACTCGATCAAGAAGATGCGCCCGCGCGCGACCTCACCCTCGACCCCTTTGATTAGCCTTTAAGGTAGCTCGAAGCAATTGTTCCGCCTTACGGGATGCTTCCATCTTCCGTTCTAGCGTGCTCGAAAGCCCATCTCGATCCTTTTGTGCAAAGGACGATGTCGTCTTTTCGATTATGGCCTCTCCTGATTCCCCTTCACTCCCTTCCTCCTTCGTTTCCTATCTTCAGACTTTCCCTATCCCTATTCTCCTTCACCCACCGTATTCTACTGTCATCCTTTTCCCCGCCCCTTCCCTCGTCCCCCTCCCCTCTCTCTCTCTCTCTCTATCTATCTAACTATCTATTTATCTATCTCTTTCCTAACCACGACTATTGCTCTACCAACTGTTAGAGACGATTTCACATCGATTCGCTTCAATTATCGCCGCGTCCATAAATTTCAAGTAACGCAACTGGAAATTCACCAGTTTAAATTTAAATGAGCTTTTTCTTTCGTTTTCTTTCCACTTTTTTTTCTTTAGTTTTTTTTTTTCTTTTTTTCATTTCTTTTCTTTTCTTTTCTTTAACGAGAAAAGGGACGCGCAATTGACGTTTACGTGAATTTTTTCTCGTTCATTGATTTTATCGTATTTTCGTATCGAAGAATGATTGAAAATTTATGAAAGATGTTGATTTTTTTTTTCTTTTTTTTCCTTTTTCTCGGTAATTTGAAACTATTAGGTTTTAATATATTTTTCTTCGCGCCTGTTAATTTTATAATATTATTTAATATTATAGTAGATAAAAGGAAAAGAAAAAATATTCTTGCCTACTACGGTACTAATTCGAAATCGTTATACTTTTTATATTATATTTAAAAAGATCTAATGCATATATCTATATTAAAAAAAAAAATAATAAAGATAAAAAAAAAATCATTAAAAAAAAAGGAAATTAAATTCTTTTATTAGTGATTTAAAATCAGTGTACATATGTATATATTTATATGTATGTGTGTGTGTGCGTGTGTGTGTTTGAATGTTTGAATTATATTCAAAACAAAACAATTTTTGTCTTGCTTATAGCAATTCAAAATAATAATATTTAAATGTTACTTAAGAAACAATATAATTTTTGTCTACTTTTACAGATTTCAAATCATTTTTCATTTGACATGATTGACAATAAATATATATCGTGATATTATTTGAACGAAATAAAAAAAATAATATTGATGTTTAAATGAGTTCGAAAGAAAAATATTACAGAGATATTAGAAAAATATTACAGAGATAGTAACTAATAAAACTTAAAATTATCTTTTTTATTCGTGACATGCATGTCTTAAAATACATTATCTAAGAATGTTCGACTTATTATTAATTCTATTTTTCTTTCTTTCTTTTTTTTTTTTTTTCTTTATACAGCGCTATCAGAGCCGCCGATGTTTGCCGAACCAATACCAAACGTCACCGTAGCACTTGGAAGGGATGTCAGTCTACCTTGCGTTGTCGAAAACCTCGGTACATACAAGGTAATTAAAATAAATTACGTAATATCGAACATTTTACAAAATTTACGTACATTTTGAAAAATTTATTCCATTCGTCTATAAAAAAAAAAAAAAGAAAACTGGAACGTATTGCAGTATTTTCGATGTAACAACAAGCAAAAATCTTTTTTATTAATGCACGGAGATTGACGACACACATTTTGAATATTTTTAACAAAATATAAAATTGTTATCAATCTGAAACATTGAAACGAATTAATTAGTGGAAAACTATTGACTTAAAATGTAACAAAAAGAAGAAAAGAAAAAAAATATATATATATTTATATATAGCATCATTGAAAAGAGTATTAAAAGACCTCTTAAATGATATGCCACTTAATCTCCATTGCCCTTTAAAATTTTTGAGAGGGTTGTCATCCCTCTTCGTGGATTAGTCCAAAATCGGTGAATTTATAATAAGAAACTGTTCTCGTTGAAAACAAATTTAATCTATCTCGGTGTTTTTTCGAAACAAAAAAAGAACACAAAATTAAATAATAATAATTATAGTGGATAGCTTTCGTTGAAAGATACTCTGTGTGTGTGTGTGTGTATATATATTGTGTAGTTTCCTTTTTTTAACAAATTTATATCGACTTTGTATGAATTAATTTTATAACAAAAAAAAAAAAAAAAAAAAAAAAGAAAACAAAAAAGATCACACGCATATTTTAATGTTTCAATAATAATCCAGATATCAATGTCTGCAAATCTAATATCAATCTAATATC
>NC_060965.1:5775696-5783196 GCF_910589235.1 Vespa crabro
GTTCGTTCGATGCACTCTTTGATCAAACCAGCAGAAAATCCTAAGTACAGCTTTGACTTACCAAAGTTCTCCTTTCTCTTACTCTCTCTCTCTCTCTCTCTCTCTCTCTCTCTCTCTTTCTTTCTATTTCTCTTTCTTTCTCTCTTTCCTTCTTTTCTCATTCTTCTATCCGTCTCGTTAGATGGTCCCAAAAGAAACCATAGCTCGTGGTCCCAAAGAAGTCATACGATTTTCTCCATTTTCTCGCAGATTTCATTATTCAACGAGGAGAAAGAACCTACGTGACTTCCTACAAACTCGTTTTCGAGATGTTCTAAAGAACGTAATGAACTTTCGAGTCTTTAGAAAAAGTTTTACTACTTGGTACATACATACGTAATGTGGTATCATACTTAATCCTTAAAACTAACGTACCGTTGAACAAAATAAAAAAAAAAAAAAAAAAAAAGAAAAGGATAGAGAGAGAGAGAGAGAGAGAGAGAGAGAGAGAGAGAGAGAGAGAGAGTGAAAGTTATCAATTTGAAATCAAATATTATAAAGAGGTATTTATCATTCATTTATTAATTTTAATTTTAATACGTTTATTTTATATCCCTTAAATTACGGTTTAATTTCCGTTCAATATATTAAACTAACCTGATTCAAATGTTCGTGATAACATATTTTACATATATATGCATGTACGTATGTTTAAGATACGTTATGTTAAAACATGTTATCATACAAACATTTATATTTGCCTTATATATACTATGTTTGAAATAGGTTATCTAAAGTTACGTGTTATCATGAATATTTATGTCGCAAATATACCTGTAATGTTTATATCCATAGATATATTACTTCAGATAAATATATATTTCTTATATTACTCTTATAAGATAAATAAGTATTTATTTATTTATTCTTTTTTCTTCTTTTTTTTTTCTTCTTTTTTTTTAGTAAAACCAACAATGCATTCTTTTCAAACGTAGTATTAATTTAACGTAAAATTAATAAATTTTAACATAAAATGTAATAAAATTTTTAATTAAGAAAAAAAAACAGAGAAAAAGAATAAAAAAAACACTTCTAATTGATATAGAAATAAAATTTCGAATGAGATTAAATACAAAATGTTTAATGAAATATCATTGACATATTGGTATTATCAAAATGATGATTTAATATTATCTAACACAAGTTATCTTAATATTAATTTGAAATTAAAACGAAGGAAATGGAATGTGTATGTGTATGTGTATATGTATGTGTATGTGTGCACGTGACAATGAGGTCTGAATCAGCAGTCAATGTGTTAAAGCAATCGAGATCCTTTCGTCACGCTGAAATCGTTTGGGAAATGCGATCAAAGAACGTCCGACGTGGAACGTTCCACGTTGGCTTCGCGTTCCGTAATTTCAATCGAATTCCGTGAGTTGGATTGGAATGGCCACGCTAGAACGAGCTTCCGATTGTTCGATACTTTCGATAATCCAGTCGATCCGTTAATCCGATTTACGAGAAACGGTTCGATCTCGATCTCGCGAACTGCTTGATATCTCGACGGCCGACAACTATGATACTTTGCTTTCTCTTTAATTAGTAGTCATCCAGAAAGAGATAGAAATACATAAAAACAGAGAGAGAGAGAGAGAAAGAGAGAGAGAGAGAGAGAGAGAGAGAGAATAAAACTAATTTTTCTTCTTCATCTTCTTTATCTTGCTTTCTTTATTTTTTTTTTCTTTTTCTTCATCTTTTACTTTTCTTTTTTTGTCTTTCACCTCTTTTCTCTATTTTCTACAGACGAACGAAGTTCTTATTTAAACTACGACCGGTAAAATGTAAGCAGTTGCTCATCAAAAAGGAACACGCTAATTACTTAACGCGATGCATAAAAACGTTAACGAAGAAACGTTGCTTTCACTTCTTAAAGACATTCACATCTTCTTCTTCTTCTTCTTCTTCTTCTTCTTCTTTTTCTTCTTCTTCTTCATTCGTCTCCAACGAAATCAACTAAGATCAAAAAAAAAAAGAAAGAAAGAAAGAAAAAAAAAGGAGGAGAGAATAAAAAACACGAAAAGAAATATCCAAAAAGTAACGAATCGAATAAAATAATTCTTTAATGAATTTATCCGTTCATTTTAATCTTATTTATTGATTAAAATTATTCAAAATAATTATTAATATTGTATTTACCTTTAGATATTAATATTTTTTAATAATTTTAAATGAAGGTAGTTACAGTATTACATATAAATATATAACACATATATTTATATAAATAATTATAAAAGGAAGGGAAAAGACACGAATGAAATAACAAAAAGTTTCAATGAATTTATATCGATTGTTTTAATCATGTTTACTAATTCTAATTAACTAAAATCATAATCTATCGTAACAGTAATCATATTTATTAATTGAAACGATTCAAAATAATTAATCCTATTATATCTTTGAATATTAGTATTCAATCGTAAAACTTATGCAATGGACGTTGAATATATATAAAAAAAAAAAAAAATAAATAAATAAATAAATTAATAAAAACAATGACGAGAATATAACAACAAAGAATTTCATTAATTCGTGAATTCATTAATTCATTCTAATCATATAATCGATTATAACGATTATAAAAAATCGTCTGAATATTGATTAGAATTATCTATCATTATAATATTAATTACTTAAACGGGAAACATAAAGACTATGGAAAAGAAACGTTCCTTTCATTTCGAATAATTTCTTTTTCGTAGGGCATTAATCAAATCAGAAATCAAGGAACGAGAAGAAGGAAATAAAAACTTCAATGAATTCATTCTCTCGTTCTAATCGCATTTACTTATTGAAACGATTGAAATATAATCGCGTTGGAACTTCGTGCTATTTCATTCGTTCTTTTATCATAAATACTGTTTTTAAAACTGATCAATGATCGGAAACAGTTGTAACAAAGAATTACGAAAGGAAAAAAAAGAAAAAAAAAAAAGAAAAAAAATACAAATCCTATCAAATAATAATAAAAATAATATCAAAACGAACAAGTCAAAGAGCTTATGTGCGTAGCACATAACAAAGCGTTCTTTTCAAAAAGAAAAAAGAAAAATTCTAACGAGAAATTAATTACTTACATTTTGGGAAATCAAGTAGAACGAGCCTAAGTACATCGAAGTTTGGATGAAGATATTCGTTCATTGCACCTATGACAATGCTTAATCGTTGTTACGCTGGCAAAGAAAAAAGAAAAGACAAAAAAGAATTAAAAATTAAAAAAAGCAATTTGAAAAATAAGAAAACAAATTAACGTTTACATATGGAATACCGTGTTGAATGGTGTCCTATGTATTATTAAATGATTCAAATCGAATGAAAATATTTTGGTCGCATAGTTTAAAAACCAAAGACCATTGGCTCTTCTCGTGTGTGTAAAAGGGAATAAGATGGCGTAGGGACAAGGAGGGGGAGGATTTGGGGGTGGAAGGAATAGGGAAGGTGTTCTCGAACTTCGTGCGGTACACTCGAATGCGCTTGGTAATTACCTAATTAGCAAATAAATTTAATAATTAATTGCCTAACCGCAGAGTTCCGCGAATTCGTCGAGTAGCATTTACCTCGAGTGGGTGACCCAAGCTCGGTTGCTGCAACGAACCGAACGAATAAATGAACGACTTATCACGTTGTCGTTGTAAAAAAAAAAAAAAAAAAAAAGAAAAAAAAATACAAAAAAAAAAAAGAAAAAAACAAAACGAAAAAAAAAGAAAGAAAGAAAGAAAAAAAAAAAAAATGAAAAAAAAGGGGGGGAAAAAAAGAAAATAAAACAAAAGTAAAGTACAATAAACGGTAATAAGAAAAAATGAGGAGAAAAGAGAAGAAAAGAAAAAAAAGGAAAAAAAAGAGAGAAATTGAATTTCAATTAACGCGGAACGTTTGAGTATTTTCCTTTCGTTTCGTTTCGATTCGTTTCGTTTCATTTCGATTCGATTCGTTTCGATTCGTTTCGTTTCGTTTCGTTCCGTTTCATTCATTCGTCTAACGATTAAAAAAATAACTTTAATGGCGTCCCGATAAAACGTCGCATGTTAAAAGTTAAAAATATTAATTGTTAAATATTTCGACATAGCCTACAAGATCGAACCAATTTATTCGCGTTTAGCGAATTATTAGATTTTTTTTTTTTTCTTCTTTTTTTCTTTTCTTTCTTTCTGTTTTTATTTTTATACATTATCATCGATCGATCCGTTACCAATTAATGTACTATGATGAGATCTTTTTTCTTCTTTTTTCTTTTTTTCTTTTTCTTTTTTTTTCCTTTTTTTTCCCAGTTGACATGACTTTCCGTCACTTTTTTTTCTCCGTAGATACATATAAAAGCACATTTATTTTTATAGATTTTATCTTATTTTTAAATAAAAATGTGATGTATTGTATCTAAATTATGTTTATCGATCGGGTATCACCGATTTTTATCGAAGTCTTAGTTTCACATTTATATATTGTTAATATTAATGGAAATTACTTTGTTAAATATTAATGAACGATATACAAATTTATTGTCTTTTTTACTCAAAAAAAAAAAAAAAAAGAAAAAAGAATAAGAAAAAAAAGCTGATGGAATTTTTTTTCCTTTTTTCTGCTTTTCATACAAATCGCATGCATTTTATGTACAAATTCATTGCATTGTTCCCTTTTGCTTAATAAAAATATCTTTTACGAGAACTTCTCGTTCCTTATTCAAATATATATACATATATATATATATATATATATAATATATATATGTATATATATATATATATATATATTATATATTTGTCTTATTTACATTATTCATAAATAAAATGATATCACTCGTTGTAATGTATTATATGTATTACATGTATTATATGTATTTTGTTCAATTAGTATGCAATTATTTTTTACAAGGACAAATCATTTTATCGAAAAAAAAAGCATGAATTAAGATAGAAAGTTGTTAATATTAATGGAAATATTAATGGAAAATTACATTGTTAAGTAAATAAATATTAATGAATGGTATGCAAATTTGTTATTCCTTTTTATTTTTTACTTACTTTCTGAAAGAAAGAAATAAATAAAAAGAAAAGAAAAGAAAAGAAAAAAAACTCCCGTACGAAACTTTTCTTCATTCGAAATTTATTTTGATTTACATTATTCATAAATAATTTAATATTATTCATTGTAACCGATAATATTATTGGTAACAATTTATTTATTATAAATATCGTTAATAATAAACGATCGATTTTCCCCACAATCACCAGGAATATTATTTGTTAAATGAGTTATGGAATTCATGATATAATTGAATCATTTAACGTTAGACCTACGGTTTCCAATTTCTGTATTGCGGATGATAAGGTGTTTAAATGAGCCCTAATATACATTATTATACATATTCAGGACAAATAACATATCAAATGTATTCCGGCATATGTAGTTAAACATAAATATGGAAAGCATATTTATGAATTATTCAAAAGAGAAATATATATTTTTTAAATACTCTAATCGAAAAAATCATATTTTCCGTTCAGACTTCATCGTTTTACTTGTTCCCTCTCTAAAAAAAAAACAAAAAAAACAAAAAAAAAATAAATAAATAAATAAATAAATATGCATTCGGAAAAATATACATTGTCTTATGTAATATTTATGTTGTCTAATGTAATATAAGAAACGATCGAAATATAAAAATATAAGAGAGAAAAAAAAAGAGAAAAGAAAAAATGATCGAAATCCTTTTAAAAAAGAAATCAAAATTCTTCTTAACTTATATATATATATATATATATATATATATCATGCTAATTTCGTGGAAGGATGTGAAACAAGTTAAAGCCATTGAGAATGACCAACGAACAAACGGTTGCAGCTTGTGCCAAAGTCCGACATCTTGCTGTAATGGCGTTTCCTACGTGGTACTTCGAAAGTGCTGTACACGCAGGATATCCTTCGGAGTTGGCAACTATGCTCTAGCTTTTCCTATTACCTTCAGTATTCTCTAACCCTAACAGGATTTCGATATTACTAGTAACAACCCAATCTCAAAATCGATGTCTCATCGGCTATCTAATTATTTCATGGACATAAAAAATTGATACAAAATAAAAGTAGAAGTCAAATGTATTGGTTTGACAATTTTATGAAAAAAGAAAAAATTCAAAAAAAAAATAATAATAATAATAAAGAGAAAGAGAGAGAAAGAGAGAGAGAGAGAGAGACAGAGAGAGAGAAACAGAGAGAGAAGAATACATACATTGAGGATTAATAAAGCGGAAACTTTATCTGCAACCGACTGTTTTCCTCTTATCAACTTCAAACCCACCTGTTTTCCTACAACACATTTTTACATTGAGACGAGACATGTGAACACAGGTTTATATAAAAAAAAAAAAAAAAAAAAGAAGAAGAAGAAAAAACAAATTAATAGCAAGATAATGTTCTCGATTCGAGCACAACAATTTTATTCCAATAATTACTACCAATCTAAGTTATACTACTCCATGTCATAACGTATCGATGTACAATACATAGAAACAATTCAAAGTAAACATATGTTCTCCTTTATTTTTTTCCTGTTATCAACGCAACGTGACCACTTTATTTTTGTATATACTACTTATTTACATAACAGAAAACATCTATATGCTATTATACACAAGAAAAAATATTATCGATTCCTTTGAAAATATTTAAACATTACGTGTAAACATGTAAACATGGGAGATATATATATATATATTATTATCGTTATTATTATTATTATTATTATTATTATTATCGTTATTATTATTATTATTATTATTATTATCATTATTATTATTATTATCATTATTATTATTATTATTATTATTATTATTATTATCATTATTATTATCATTATTATTATTATTATTATTATTATTATTATTATTATTATTATTATTATTATTATTATTATTATTATCGTTATTATCGTTATTATCGTTATTATGATTATTATTATTATTATTATCGTTATTATCGTTATTATTATTATTATTACTTTTTTTTTATTATATATATATATATATATATATATATATATATATATCTTTTCAATAAATCATTTTTGAACATAAATTTATATGAATTGTTTTTTCTTCTATCTGATCTCAGCACAATACATAGTATCAGTTTAATCTCATACATTTTAAACATCCTGTATACATACGCACGCACGTGCACGCGCACACATAAATACACATATATATACACACATATACAACACAAACACAGATGTATATAAAACACATTTATACATATAGATAGACACATTAGAATAATAATGCTTTTTAATTGTGACTTATCCTGGAAAAGTATAAAAACTGTTTGGCCCTCATCGCGACGGTATTTCGCGCCTAATATAAAAGCAGTTTGCATTAACGTCGCACGGCATTTAAAGCCGGGGCTTTGAACCACTGCCAGGGATTTCAATCGAGCTTGCAACTGGCGGGAGCTTTTCCTTGAGACCGT
>NC_060965.1:5788196-5793196 GCF_910589235.1 Vespa crabro
AGAAAGTCGAGAAAAATGTCATTTACCATGTCCGATATCATCATTCCGCAATAATTATTAAAAAAGAAAAAAAAAAGAAAAAAGAAAAAAAAAGAAAAAAATATTTATATAAATATTTATAGAATTAATATATTAAAGATATCACAAAACGATAATGTCAAGTTTATCATCGCTGTCGCCGTATAACATTGAAGATAAAAAGTGTTAAAGAGATACTTTATCTTTTTGATTCTCAATTCATAGAAACGAAAAGGAAAAGCAAAAAATGAAGAAAAAAGAAACAGAAAAGAGAAGAAAAAGAGAAGAAAGGATATTGAATATTAATGATAATAAAATAATGAACAAAATCGATTGGGAATCATTAAGCTCGAATGGAATGCTCTGTCTATTCGAGAGGTTCATTATTTGCAAGTAATTAAAAGCGACGTTTTTTGTTTTTCTTTTTTCTTTTTTTTTCTTTTTTTTTTTCTTTTTTTTCTTTTTTTTTCCCATATCGCTGACACGTCGAATTTTCGCCACTATACTAACGAACTAACCACTATATTAAGAACGACATTATACTAATAATAATGATAATAATAATAATATATACATATATATGTATGTATATATATATATATATATTCTTATTAATAAAGAAAAAAAATGCAATATGGAGAGGGAATTATTACAACAATCGAATTAAACAGTGTACATATTATCGGCTAATTTCTATTCCGTTGAATGACAGGAGTTAACTACAGGAGTACAATAAATTATCGTTATCTTCATCCTCGTCCTTCGTTATTAGTAATGCAATTAACTGTTCACTGAAACGTGCTTGTTTTACTCTCTCCTTCTCTCTCTCTCTCTCTCTCTCTCTCTCTCTCTCTCTCTCTTCTTTTTTCATTATTTCTTTAGTAAGTAGAAAGAGAGAGTGAAAAGTAGAAGAAAATGGGTAGATCCAAAGAGAGAGAGAGAGAGAGAGAGAGAGAGAGAGAGAGAGAGAGAGAGAGAGAGACAGTAGGTCGAGCTGATGCAAACAGGGGATTAACCGGAGGGATTTATACCAGGGTAGCTATCTCTACGTAAAACTCGACCCGGGAGGTTTTTTGCTTGGTACGCTCCTTAAATATTGTAGAGATTAATCAACTCTCGTGGCCCACGGCTTCGTCAGTAGGTATGTATATGCCACGATACAGAATTTTCGACGGTGCCAATGTAACCAAAAGAACGAATTAAGTAAAAAAAAAAAAAAAAAAAAAAAAAAAACAAGAAAAAAAAATGAAAAGAAAAGAAAAAAAAAATCCAAAGGAAATGAAAATATCTTCAAAGATAATGATTAATAAAAATTATGAGATCGTTTACGAGAACTATCTTATTAGAGATTTAACCATATAAATAATTTCAAAGTCAATCGAAGTAATCAAACAAATTCATTTGACTTTCTCTCATTCTATAGATTAGAAAGAGAAAGATAGAGAAAAAGAGAGAGAGAAAGAGAGAAAGAGAAACAATGTATATGTTTGTGTGTGTGTGTATTTGTGAGAGAGAGTTAGAGAGAGAGAGAGGTTCTCTAAGGAATCAAGGATAGTGTCGACGTATTCGAGATGTGACGTCCACACAGTGACATTAGCTAGTGAGCTATCTAGAGAACTAACCACGAGGTTAGGGTCAGGAAGCACTTGTGGTTCAGTTCCACAGACCAAAACGTTCCTCTTGATATCGCTGAGGAACCGACCTCTATTCTCCTATATATCTATCTATATCTATAGATATATATGTATGTAGATATATGTATATCTATTTTAGACTTTGTATAGTTTGTGTGTGTATGTACGTATATGTATATACATATATATCTTTATACTAACTAGTAACGTTTGAATTATCTTTGATATATTTATATATAATAATTTCATATATAATACATACTCTCTATGTATCGTAATAATTTGACAAATCTAAACTTGATAAGATTAATTAAATTTATCTTATCAATTTCTTTTTATGTTTTTTCCTTTTCTTCTCTTTTCTTAATCTATCAAATTAAACTAAAGACACTTTAAAAATATCTCTAATTATATCAATGTCTTTAAAAATATCAATAGCAATACATAATATATCTACAATATATTCTATTTTATAGATTAATCAATCGTCTATATCTATTGTTTATAATTTATTTTATATTAAATTTATTTCTATCTATATTATTTATTTCTTATATCATGATGTTAAATATCATCGAAAAATTAATTGAAATAAATATTTATATAAACATGTAAATATTTTACGTATAATCGTTTCTATACGTTTCTATCAAATTAAAATGATATATTATAAAATTCGTTTCAATTAATCTAATACATTCGTCGTCTTTTAATTTATATTATTATTCTTACATTAAATACAATTAATTTTGTTTTGTAATTTACATTTTTATCTATTATTCTCTCTCTCTCTCTCTCTCTCTCTCTCTCTCTCTATCTCTCTCTTGCTCCCTCTCTCTTACTTCTTTCTATTCCTAAATTAATCAACGAAAAGAATTTACGTTTCCCCGTGAAAATCGTAGTATTCTATTTCACAGAATGTTCTTAATTCGGTCGAAGTAGTACCGTTAGATTATTTCGAGTCAGAGGTCGCGTGCAATCCTGCAGAAATCGTCCATCTGGCAGATTACCTTGGCTAGATTCGATCGTCCATGGAATTCGAAGCTCGCGCTGTACCGAGTAGGTACAGTGTTCCGGTATACTCCTCTCTCTCTCTCTCCCTCTCTCTCTCTCTCTCTCTCTCTCTCTCTCTCTCTCTCTTTCTCTTCCTGTGAATAATGTAACAAGAGATGCGTTTCCTGGCTAGGGACAACAGAAAGCCGCCGTAGCAATCCGATGAAATTAATTGAATTACGGTTTCGAGATCGGAAGGATTAGATAGAGACTAAGCAACGTTCTCTTCGATTTTTCGAAAAGCTTGTAAACAGGAACTGAATGATTCTGCTAGATTAAGTTAACTCCCTTAAAACCATAGAATGTTCTTCTCTTAAAACAAAGTGCATCTTTCTTCTATATGCATGTATGTAACTCATTAAAAGAGAATAAGAGAGAATAAATTTAAGATAAAATATTAAAAAGAAAAGAAAAGGAAAGGAAAAAGGGAAAAGGAGGGAATTGTTTTTTTTTTTTTTTTTTTTTAGATTATCTATTTATTTTTTTCTTTCTTCCTTTCGTTAGAAAGAGAAAGAAAAGCAAAAGAAAAAAAAGGTGGGAGGAGGGGAAAGAAAATTAAAGAGAAAAAAGGAAAAAAGAAAAGAAATGGTAAATCGCTGGACAATTAATGAAAAGTAGCACGAAATTTTTTCCTTTCTTTTCCATTCTTTTCCATTCTTTTTCGTTCTTTTCCATTTCCTTTTTCTTTTCGTTGATTTTTCATTTTTACTTTTTTTCTTCTTTTCCTTTTTGCTTTTCTCTTTTCTTCTTTTTCTTCTTTTTTATTTTTTTTTTTTTTGTTTCTCGTACCTTACCTCACGTATAACGTTGACTTCACTCTTTTTTTTGCTTTCAATTAAATGCACAACGTTTTTGTTCGCGGAAACGTTTCGAAATAGCCATCAACGTTCTGAATTATTTCAAATGGGGAAAAAAGCTCGAATCGACCGATCGATATCTATCTAAAGTGATTTTTATTTACGCAACCATATCGAACCAATATCTGTGATACATAATTTTTCATTAAATAATATTTGAAACGTATCTCTTTCACTAACGAGAAAAACATCGTGTTGTCTTTACTAAAAAAATAAAAAAAATAAAAAAAATAAAAAAAAATACATATATATATATATATATATATATGACGATAATATAAAACTGTATTGGTCTAGTTGGTTATTACTATACATACATGCATATATATGTGTATGCTTGTATGTATGTGTGTATATATATACATAAAGATTATTTAAAAATAGAAACAACGTGGATTAAAATGAATCTTCTCCTTTAAAGAGAAATAAATGTCCATATAAAGATGATATTATAAAATATTTCAACAGTTTTGGTTAACACGTCTCGCGCCATGTGTACCATCGATGATACACGTTAAACTTTCTATTCATGCCGCGTGTACCATCGAGGGTACAATCCTAGAATATTTGATAAATGTTAAATTGTAAACAAAAAAAAAAAAAAGAAAAAAAAGAGAGAGAGAGAAAAAAAAAAGGGTCAAATGACCTGAATGAAAAGTCTTTCCAAAAACGTCTCGGCAGGGAAAATGAAACGTGTTAAATACGTCTACGAGGAAATCCACTCTCTACCCCAATCAACACCACCCTCCCTTCTCTCCTAAAGATTTCCTTTCCTTGATAATATTTATAAGGAAGGATAAAAGTCAAGATTTCTGATAGCTCGCACGGAGCAATATAGTAACTAAATGAAGTTCGTAGTATGTAGTCTGTGACGTAACCTAGACAACGCGTTAACGATCATCGATGCTTTGCAAATTTCCTTTACTCGTTATCGAGAATCTTGTTGCTCGTAATCCTCGAGGAATTCGAATCGAGTCGAAGCCTAACAATCCCGTTAACCATGACATTTTCTTTCTCCCTCTCTCTCTCTCTCTCTCTCTCTCTCTCTCTCTCTCTCTCTCTCCCTCTCTTTATCTACATCTACGTGGAGATTCACTTGTATACGACGAAATGAAACTTGGAATACGTTACGAGCTCTACAAAGTATGTATACATATCGATTCAGTCTCTCTCTCTCTTTCTCTCTCTCTCTCTATCTATCTATCTATCTATCTATCTATCTATCTATCTATCTATCTCTTCCTCTCTCTCTTTCTCTGTGTGTGTCACTCTGTCATTCACTTATTCATTCTGGTATCGTCGAAATGGAAATACCATAAACGATTGCGTAACGATCATGAGCTTCGATCATACGATATGGATGATCGTTAGATCAAAACGAGCTTGCGTTAGTTTATCGACATTGAACTTACATTCGCTCGTTAAAACTTATCCACGT